>NC_089755.1:51921797-52134297 GCF_040412425.1 Macrobrachium rosenbergii | reverse complement strand
CAGAGTTACCCATTTGAGTTAACCGATCTCTCCCAAGTTACCCGGACACCCTAAGTGTCGGTAGAAGCGAGGGGCTGAGCTGCATTTTCATCAAACAGAATAACTGAAGAACTAGTTGGGAAATGGGACAGAGATGTGTGTAGGACCCGTTGCTGCAAGGTGCTGAACCTGACATTGGAATTTACGATTTATGTTCAGGGACGCTCTCACGATCACAGCTGACAGAACAGGAGAAAAAAAGTTGGAAAATTGGAATCAAATGACAAGAGCAGCATTGGGAGGTAAATGAAGAATTATGAGAGGTAAATTCAAAGGCGAATGAATAAAAATTACATAAAAAATAGATGTTCGTTGACAGAAGATTAAAAAAAGTTGAAGAATGAGAACAAATGACAGAAGACCATTGGGAGGTAATTGAAGAATTATGAATGGTAAATTAAAAAGCAAATGAATGAAAATAATAATAAATAGAGGTTCATTGAGGGAAGTGTGGTAATAAATTGTTGAAAATAATAAAAGAACACCTAAATCGGGAGATAATTTTAAAGGCCAGAGATAAAAACAAAGAAATCTCAGGAAGAACAAGACTAGGTTACAGTTACAGTCAAAGATTACAGACTGATAAAAGAACTGAATGAAAACACAAAGTGCAACGATTTGAACTTTAGTTTAAAAAAAAATTGCATTAATGAAATAGCCACATCAAGAGGAGGAAGGGGAACTGTTTAACTGAGACAGGATTTTAGTAAAAATTTTAATTATTTTTTTAAAGTGTTACGGAAATCTATTCATTAATGTGGTGTTTCTGGGTCAGAGACCTGGGCCTAAGTGACTGAGATAAAATAAAGAGACCAGAAAAACTCACATACTGTAAGAGCCCGGAAATGGGTTGTAAAAAGAAGATTAAAGTTACTGAATTAGAATTTTAAAAACAGTAAATTAAACTGGATTAATAGAATAAAACTATATTTTATTTTTATTAAGAGGTTAAACCTAAAAACAGACCATGGAAAGGAAAATATAAGAAAGGAAGTATGATGGGAAAGAACTTGAGTGTCTGATAAACTGGAGGAAAAGTGGAAAGGAAAAAGAGGATGAGAAAATAGCTCGGTATAGGGGAAAATAGTGGTATTGAAGGCATGGCACTGCCAGACGGTAGAACACCTGTTGATTATCACTGTTGTTAATGTGTGGGTATTTTTATCTGTACAAGAGGACGCGCGCAAACACACACATATATATTTATTTTATATATATCTATACGTGTTATAAACTTATCTGGTAATGAAGTAACCAGTAGATTTTATATATATATATATATATATATATATATATATATACATACACATATATGTATATATATATATATATATATATATATATATATATATATATATATATATATATATATATATATATATATATATATATATATTACTTTACGCATCTTTGCCAACTTTCTCTCGTCGTAAACAAATTGGTAATTTTTTTAATAAAAAATCTTACAGGAGTACGGGAACTTTAAGAAAAATAAATTCTTAATGCGACATGTTACTACTTAATTGGAAGCTGATGAATGTAACAGTTTTAAGAAATGCACCACTTGGTTAGTTTTTAAAAATATTGAGTAAACAAATTGGAAAGTTAAACAAATTTGTGATTTTACGAATGAACATGATCACCCACTAATGTGAAATGTTTTGCTTCGCCTATAATCAAAATGATGTACTCATTTTACCCAAAATGTTACATACATTTCTTTATTTTGTTTTTATGCTAATATATATTTATCGCTGCACAGGCTATTGTTGACTATAATAAACGAGTTTTCTGTATCCTGTACAGCGTATAATGCTGTATGAAACTCTCAGCCACGACCCAGTGGTGGCCTGTGTTTTTGACACTTATAGCGGTGCCAGATGCACGAGCATAGTTAACTTTAACATTAAATAAAATAAAAACTACTGAGGGTAGAGGGCTGCAATTTGGTATGTTTGATGATTGGAAGGTGGATGATCAACATACCAATTTGCAGCCCTCTAGCCTCAGTAGTTGTTAAGATCTGAGGACAGACGGACGGATAGACAAAAAGCCATCTCAGTAGTTTTCTTTTACAGAAAACTAAAAGGATTAATACACAAGTACTCTGTAATTTTAAAGTGGATCATTTAAAGGATGCCTGTGTATATGAATTTTAAGTTACCTTTGTGTACATCTGCCTCTTCTCCAGATGGGATTCCTGGAAGTGCTCCGACCTCCAGAAATAGACGATGACATGAGCTCGGGGGACGTGGTCGTCACGGAGGGCGAGATGGCGACGCTGAAGTGCGTTGCCACGGGTCACCCGAAGCCTTCCGTGACCTGGATCAGGGAGGACAGTGCCAACATCACGATCTCCGACGGTCACAGCGCCAAGCAAGGTGGGTGTTTGAAGTTTCTCGTTTTCTATCCGTTTTCCGCCTCCCGTTTTCTTTCTCCTAGAAAGCTGAGTTTCGTTTGTTGTAATCGTTACACCATCAGTTCCTTCGTTGCATTTCAAGTTGCATTCTGTTTGTGACGTAAAAATAGATTGTAGAAAGACACATATTGTTGGAACTTTTATTTAATCTGACGTTTTGATATGTGAAACTGTGTTAGAATTTTTAGAAGATTTTATTCTCACTTTTGTAGTTCACGTGTGGACTCCTATTATAAGAAATGTTGTCACATAATTTACGTTTATTATCCTTCGTTTGCCTGTTGTAGGATTTTAAACAAACCTATCTTGCTTTTGTTTTTGTTATTGTACAAACTATAAGTAACCTCTCTTGTTCTTTCGTAGTTCACAAGTTACGAGGGAGACAAATATTACTTAAAAATTCTTGTCGCATAATTAATGTACATTATATTCCCTTTGATAAGGTGATTAACAGCTCTCTCTCTCTCTCTCTCTCTCTCTCTCTCTCTCTCTCTCTCTCTCTCTCTCTCTCTCTCTCTCTCAGTTCAATCCTGGGAAGGAGAAGCCTTGACCTTACGCCGGGTGTCGAGGGACGACATGGGGGCCTATCTGTGCATCGCCCAAAACAAAGTTCCTCCACAGGTCTCCAAACGAGTTCTCCTGCACGTCCACTGTAAGTTCCGCGGAACATTCTGCTGGTGTCATAGTTAATTATCTCATTTCCATAAAGCTTTTTTCGTTTTTTTTAATTATTTGTATTATGGCATACTGGTCTCCAAACATTGGCTTGCAGACATTCATTTTCATTGTGTTTTGTCAATTTTACATTTAAAGTCATGACCCTTATACTATTTTTGCTCTTTTACATATCCGGGTATGAATTTAATATCACACTGTTTGGCGTATTTTACAATTCGAGTTATGATTTTCAAGGTATGTTTCAAATTACACACACACACACACACACACACACACACACACACACACACACACACACACACATATATATATATATATATATATATATATATATATATATATATATATATATATATATATTTATATATATATTTATATATATATATATCCACTCTAACAGTTATGGTCTGTGACGAATAACATATTAGTGCCGCCATATGATTATATTATTTATAAAGAAAAACTATCATTCTATGGTGAGCAACGTCTAACGTTTAGGCAAAACAATGCTAGTGGACACACAAGAGACTCCAAAGTTTAGACACACACATATGCAAAAGGTAACCTAAGCCTAAACATTTGAAAGTCACTTAACAAACTTATTTCTCAGACCTGAGTCACTGCATTGTACAGATCAGTTACTCGAACGCTGTCACTTGAATGCACAATGAATATCTTTATTTTGCACACCTGTAAGCACTCTTGGTAAAGCTTAGGGGCTAAATTCGAATTTTAGGTCGTAATTATGTCATTGTTTATGGGAAAATTATAATAAGATTTAGTATACTTGAATTCTCCACAACTGTCTTACGAGTCAGTGCATATGAATTTACATGACTTCATTTCCCTTCTTTTTGCAAATTTGTGTCTTCATTTACTCTTTTTCTTGAACGTATTTGTTCCACGAAGATTCTTCTAAGCGTGAAATAAGGAAACAGAAGATGCATTTTCGAGTATAAATGAATTTAATGCTTTTAGTACGAAGCACAATAATCAATTTCCCCGCCCAACTGTATTTCAGTCCATCCGATCATCCACGTGCCGAACCAGCTGATTGGCTCGCCCTACGGGACGGACGTGACGTTGGAATGCAAAGTGGAAGCCTCGCCGAAACCGGTGACCTTCTGGAGCAATTCACACGGTACGTTCTCGGTTCTCAAGTGGGATGTCCGTTACAACGTTGATTTATTCTGTACCCAAAGCACATGGCAGTTTGTTCAGCTGATATTGCTTTTACTGCTAATTTTTCTAAGTCTAGTTAGGCCCATGTACTTCCTTTCCCGTTTTGGTCACTGAAGTAACTCTGATCTTAGCCTTTGTTTCGTGTGTAAGTTTAGAAAGAAATGTATGAACGTAAAGCATCTCCCTACGGAATTTTACAGCATTCAATCTCTCCATTTAACTGTGCAGTGTGCTTCAGTGCCGTCACTAGAGCTAATAAAATACACGTGTGTTGGCCTAGTACTATCCAGCCTAATCCCTCAATGAAAACGTGAAAAAAATTCAACAAAACAGTTGTTCTCGAAGGAACTAGACTCCCCAGCCATATTTCCCTTCTTCCTCTTCTTCTTCCCCCTTCAGGCGAGATGCTGATGTCGTCCTCGAAGTACAAAGTGAGCGAGGAGCACAACAAACCCGGCGGCTACTCCGTTCACATGCGGCTGACCATAAGAGATCTCACGGCTCCCGATATCGGCAACTACGCATGCGTCGCTAAAAATTCCATCGGGGAAGTGGATTCCAACATCAACGTTTACTGTGAGTATTTATTTATTATTGTTCTTAGTATCTCGGAGGTCGTTTCTTTTGTTACTTGCGATGCAAACGCTGGTGAGTTGGACAACAGGATAGTGGTATGTCAAGATGTTTCAAGGGTAGTTGTTGAGTTTTTTTCCACAATTCGTAGGATTTTCCTTTTAACTGTTGTTTATGTACACTCGTATTTCTAACAGGAAAAGGGTGCGTATTTACTTTTAACCATCACGATACTAGAGAGAGAGAGAGAGAGAGGTTATCGGATCATACTTTAGAGGCTGGTTTTATTTATTTTTTTTTTTCGACAGCAATCTCTATTTTAATTCCTTGCGGCTCCTCTAAACAAAGGAAAGATTTTACTGATGTGTGGTGGAGATACCCTGTTTATAAACCTAGGACATAACAATTACAAAGACATCAACTGGGAAATTGCCCAAGTCGTCTTAGATATCAAATATAGAAATATTCGAGTCTTCTGACTTATGCATTGCTGGATAAAAATCCAGTGTTCTTATAAGAACCGTATCCGCTAAGCTTAAAAATCGTAGATCAGTCTTCAAAAACAAAAATTCTTCAGTATCAACATTCAAACTTCTTCTGAACTAAATGTGACAATATAAAAACAGGCCTTTTTTTATTTTTTTTTTTTTTTTTTTAGAAATAAAACACCAACTGCGCTTACTCAGTGTCTGTATAATGTATAACAACAACATGAGAAACTTAGGCATCACTACAGGTCACACAGTGGCCCGTCGCCGCCCTCATGAGGCCTGTTCCAATTTCTGTAGCATTGTCATTACAGTGTATTCGTTAGTCCTACGCTCAGATCCCATCTTTTATCGGGTTCCGTAGCCATCATGAATTAGATCAGTCATCCCATTAATCAGGATTCATAAACCTCGTTATCTAAACTTATCAATTGAGTGACTTTTTCAACGAAATATCAAGACTTGTTGAAGCTGAAAAAAAAAAATTAGTTCACAGTAACTCTGGACATAAAGTTCATCTGGAAATTACGGAAGCAACCTGTAGATTTTTTTTATTTCTCTTCTTTCTTTTTGGCCCAATTTTCTAATATGGTCAACAAAACTCCCTTGGGGAACGACAGTCGAGAAACTGTTTGTGGGCTTATGCCCATAATGCTCAAAGAATTGGAAACATTTCTGGTAATCTAAATACAGATTTTCTGTTGTCTTCCAATTTGAATAAGCATCTTTTTCTTAGAAGACACGAAAAATTAATACGTTGTATCACGTTGGGGTCAGCTTCAATTTGTGAAGATTTCCTTGTCATAAAATTAAATTTCAAAAGGAGAGGCCATTCAGTTCGGAGCCACGTCTTGTTCACTTCTAATGAATTCACTGTCAGGTAAGACAGTTAACGACTGAAATTCTTCTATAATCTTTCCAGTACTTGAATAGTAGAGAGAAACCTTTCCATGTTACATCATTCATGAGTGCAACTTTCCATTTTAAATAAAAGATTCGTGTCTTTAATTTAACTAAACGTCAGAAATTGTCCTGTGGTTTATTACCTGTTGTCTTCTCGGGTCTCATTGTGACCCATTCCTGCCCATTCTCTCCTCTGTATGATGCATTAAGAGATACTACTGCTATGTTTAAGAAGTCTCTCTAGAAAGACGTGATATTGAAAGATCAAGGAAGCTTTGTCAGTAATCACAAAGTGTGCCTAATTTTTGTCATCACTAAAATATGAAATATTTTCTCACTCTAGGTTAAGTGAAACAGAAATACAGCTAGATGATTATTTCCTTATGTAATCTTGAAGTCTGACACACACACACACACACACACACACACACACACACACACACACACATATATATATATATATATATATATATATATATATATATATATATATATATATATATATATATATATGTATATGTATATATATATATATATATATATATATATATATATATATATATATATATATATATATATATATATATATATATATGTGCGCGTGTGTAAGAGAAAGAGAGAGAGTGTGTGTTTGTGTCACATTGTATATCTGCGTCGTGTCTGTTCACTGGAATTTAAATACACCTGAAGTGAAATAATGACATGCAAATGAGCTTCGACTCAAACACCACCTTTAACGACTTCCTTTGCATAAACCTAAATTCATAAGAATGATGACGAGAGTCGAGATATGACGGCGGCTTGAAAACTCCTATTCTCACAGATTAAGGAGGAGAACGAAAGAATGAGATGAGGAGTGGGGGAAAAAGCAGGTGAAGAGAGAGAGAGAGAGAGAGAGAGAGAGAGAGAGAGAGAGAGAGAGAGAGAGAGAGACTTCTCCACCCCTTCCCCCCTCTTCCTGCTCCTCGAGCAATCTCATTCCATGGTAGCCGGGCAGACAAGCCACCGTGACTACCTAATTATCACCCACCCTTGTGTGTGTGTGTGTTTGTGTGTGTGCGCGGGTGTGTGTGTGTGTGTGTGTTTGTTTTCGTTTTGTAAAAGTACCGATGGCCCTGCATTTGTTTGCTTGAAGGTGATCCCGTATTAGCGGTTTGTTTCCTCGCGAAATGTCTCCGTGGTTAGAGTGAGAATGATTTTGCCTTCTGGAATTGGATGAGAGAGAGAGAGAGAGAGAGAGAGAGAGAGAGAGAGAGAGAGAGAGAAACTTATGGCTCCCTAACTAAGATTGTAAGAAAAGTTATGGCTTCTAGTACAACCATAAAACTGATATTTTTATCAATCTTATATTCCATCTAGAATGAATGAGAGGCTTTTATAGGGAGGCGGAGACAGAGATAAAGAATAAATTGTCTGTTACCTGTTACCTTTCAGAAAATCCGGTTCGATATTAAACAATGCAACTTGACTTTAACATGTAGCTTGGAATTTCCCGTCATTTCTCTGAATGCGGGACAAAGCATTTGTCATGAAAAGATTAAGAGACAACGGTACGAAATTTTGATAAATTCAAAATAAGAAAATCTCTCTCTCTCTCTCTCTCTCTCTCTCTCTCTCTCTCTCTCTCTCTCTCTCTCTCTCTCTCTCTTTGCGTATGACCAGATGCAACACAGGATTACATAATTGTATCTATAGAAAATTGTCAGGGAGGATTTTTGTCAAGAAAATAAGGAAACTTGTTTGAATGAGTCGACATAAAACTGTTATACAAGGCTGAAAGGTACTGAATAGAGAAACGTCAAGGAATTGCTTCAGATTTTATATGTCGTACATAAAAATCGAAAGATTTCGGTAGCGGAAACGAAAAGGGAAGGTGAACAGGAAATAATGTTTGTTTTTGGGTATTATTGTTACTTTCCTTTAGAGGTCTCATTATCTAATGAAGTAGTTTTACTCTTTCTTATCGAAAAGTAAACACAGATTGATGTAGTCAAACACTGAGAGAGAATAACCAGAATTGAAAAATCTAATTTTCGTTAGCAGGGGCATGTTATTTAGCTGTGAGCTTTGCACCTTTGAGCGTACACACACACACACACACAAATGTGTATATATATATATATATATATATATATATATATATATATATATATATATATATATATATATATATATATATATATATATTTATATATATATATAAAGAATATATATCATCAAAAGAACAATATCATCATAGTCTTATGGTCACCAATTCTTTCTTTTACTTTCCAAACGCATACGATCATTCAGTGGAAAATTGGAAAATTAGCCAGAAATTCAAAAGAAGGGAAAATGAGCCATGTGGACCCCAGGAATGACAGCCTCAGGAATGGAAAAAGGAATCTATGATTGAATGCAGAAAGAGTATTCGGTTCATATGGATTTAGGTCAGAGGGTCTTTTGGGGTCATTATTTGCCAAAGTATTCAAGAAGAAGTAAAAGAAGAAGGAAAAAGAGAGGGAAGAAGAAAGAGATAATTACTGACACATAATGAATACTTACTTAATTACTACCTACCACCCTACAGAAAAGACTGAATGATAGTATTTATTACTACTCATCACCCTACAGCAAAGATTGACTGATAGTGTTTTAGCTTCCAGGTTTTTTTTTATATTGAGGCAAATGAGCATTTGTTTTCTCAAGCTCAAGTTTGCAGAGGCTCAGACCACTTTCATAAATTATTTTTAGATCTTAGAAACATTATGCCTTGACTGTACTGACCATTTAGGTCCATTCATCAGGAAAATCAAATGACACGATTCACTAATACACTGATTATTCATTCTGCTTGAAAATTATACTGCTGTTATTTATGAGCACGACTGTGAGAACTCTAACGAAACGTCCCTTTTTCAGACATTTCTCCTCCAACAACAACACCACCTCGCCTCTTGCCAACCTTCATCGAGACCAACCGCGTTGACCAGGACGACAACCACCTAACCTCACCAGGCTTCGTCCCGGGGGGCCTGACCCCCCTGGATGCCGTGGACAACGAAGTGTTCAAGATGGGGACCTACGAGGGGTCAGGCCTGGACCCCTGGCTCTACCGGAGGAAATACACGGAGAAGGGCCGCTCCATTCCCACTTCGGAGAGCGCCTCCCTCCCGGAAATCAAGCCTCGGTTTCACGACAGCAACGACCTAGACAACTCCCTAGGGGCGTCCTCCTCCAACACGCAGTACAGCGGCGGTTTTGCCCTAGGGGCGTCGGACTCGCTGCTCAGTCGGTTCGCCAGAAACTTTGCCCTCGTAGCATTAGGGCTGATGGGGGGTCTAATAATACGGCCCTAGTGAAATTGCAATCACCACCATTTCTGCCTACATATGCTTAGCTCCCCTTTTATTCTCCATTTAGCACTGTTTCTATTCACGAGTCACTCGGAAAAGAGAGAGAGAGAGAGAGAAAAACAAAAACGAAACCCTTCAGAAGCCAGAATTCCGTCACAAGTCCACCCATCTAGCAGTACTTGTATATAGTTAGCTGTTCCTGCCCTCAACAATCCAAAGTTTCTCCAGCTATTTAGTGGTGTGGCGACCACGCCCATACAGAATGCAATGCAATAACAATGTCAACGTGTTTGTTCCTGTTCTTTGCAATGTGAAAATGTAAGGAAACATGACAATGCTCAACCCAAAAGTCCACATTTAAGAAAAACAACAGAAAGATACTGACCTTTTCCCGTATGATTTGGCCTTACTGTATTTGCGTTTGAAGAGTCGCGAGTTCCGTAGGCTCCTACTCTCCTCTCTAGGTACATAATGCTAATAACTCAACCATATCATTGCTTGTAAAAATGTAAGTCTCAACACTGCTAGTATTAACATGATAAAGAACTTTTCGTATATAAGATACGTTAGACAGTAGATTATACTTTGTAACGGAGTGCCATCAACACGATGCGACGTCAAGACTGAACATTATTTGCTTTTATCTGTAAGTTCGTTTTTATTTATGTTTTGGAGAGGGGAAACAAAGCGAGAAAGTGCTTCTTGTCTCTTTCTTTGTGCCTCTGGGGTAGAGGCCGGGATGCGAGGACTTAGAACCAGTCCTCGCTACCCATCTGAGGTGCTGATGCGATGGATACGGAAAACTGAAATATTATGCTGAATGGCTCTGAATTGCATTTGTCTCCTTTACTGTATGATGCAGACCATTTTTGACATTTTAGTCTCGCGTGTTAAGTTACTACTAATGTTCTCAGTGAGCTCAGTGAAGAAGTTAAAAGCACGTAGTTGGTTAGTAGTCCTAAAAGATAAAGCATCTGAAGACACTGCTCTGCCAGATGTGGAAGAAGGCGGGTTTTGTTGGCCGAAATAGCGTTCTAACGGATAAGGAAAGTGGTACCTGAGGCAAGAAGGAATTGCTGATAGAAACTGAGTTTGCTGAAAAGGCGATCGACTTGTCTTGTTCGAAATCAGTCAGAGTTGAGGAAGATAACTTTTCTGTTGTATGAGTGTTCTTTCGTCTATTAATTTACGTACCTATATATACCGCATGAATGTATAATTATGTATTCGACTGTGTGGATGAAAAAAATCGTTTTTAACTTCACAGAGGTAAAAACTACTTGATTTTTTGACTTATACTTTAAGCAGTTGTTCTGGTGCAAGTCAGAGTACATCTCAAATCACAATAAGGAGGAAGGACCAGATTTTGAAAGGTCTACAATCAATGTATTATGGCTTTCTTTTCATTTTCAAAATGCATGACTGTTTAGTATTGTTTCTCGTTGGTCTTGATAACGACCAGATGAAGGGGAGACTGACAAACACCTGTAAATTTAAGAGATTATATATATATATATATATATATATATATATATATATATATATATATATATATATATATATATATATGTTTCTGGATTTCATACATGATATCAAATATTGGTATCTAGTCATGACAATGAAATTAATCTGCAAAAAGGCTTAAGGAAATTAGATATCCTGACATGACAGGTCACAAAACTGTAACCTCGTTAATTTTCCTCGCCTGTCTCATCATCATCAAAGAAGCTTCACAGAGAATCGAACTGAAAGAGATATGTGTTTTAGTCTCTTCAGTTTTCACAAAAGTCAGAACATTTTACGAAGGACTTATCTTTAAAAATGATTGTGTTTTTAATTCCCATAAGATTACCGTTTAATTTGTTTTATTTTCGCGTTCAACATCTTCGAAGGAAATTATAAAAACGGTAGCCAAGTTTCCTACACGCCTTATCCCTCAGAAATTCAGATGGAAGAGTTTCTTTTTTTAGCAAGAAAGAAAAACGACAACCTTTTTTAGAATTTACAGTAGCAGTGGAGTGGAATGACAACCCATTGAGCCCACGATAGTTTTGAAATACTTTTCCTATCTCCCAGACCGAAAGAAAATAATGAAAATAAATAAGACAAAATAGACAGACCTACTTTACTCAAGTCTACACACAACGATCACTTCTTTGTATACTTTCATAAATGTTTTGGGACCCTTTCGGTTGTACTGACTGTGTAGCTTGTTTCCAGTACAGCAATAGATAAATAGCTTTCACAGTGTAATATTAAGACGTCAGTGAATACCTCAAAATAAAGAATTTGGTGTTGACAGATTATTCATATATATGATATAGGGTCATTCTTGAATGTACATATTCCCCCCTTACATATTCCATACCATATTTAGACTGTGTATCGAGAGACGAAGAAAAGAGAAGTGTAGAAATGTTCATATAGCTTTCTTCCATTCTTGATTTCATGTTAAAAAGTAACTAAAATTTGTTTTGCCTTTGTAGTGAATTAAGCTGCATTCTTTTCGAAGAAAAATTGGCCACACTGAATTCGCTTATACACTGTTTACTTCCGTCTAATGGGGTCTTACACGCAGATTCCTTCTTAAACCACTGACCTAATCATCTGTGTTATACGTAAGGGAATTATATATAAATAGATGTATTTGTCAAACGGTTGAAATCAGCCAATTCTCTCTGAGCTTGTAAGGTGAGGGGTCACAATAGCACGTTGTTGAAATCTTTTTAGAACCCAACAGAAAAGCGAAGCAGTACGACTTCAGCTTTGCACCAACATTGGTTCCTTGGCGCGAAGTTTCGGTGCTAAAAGATGCCGATAAAAATGCTGTTGTGACCCCGTCTTCTTCTTCTTCTTCTTCTTCTTCTTCTTCTTCTTCTTCTTCTTCTTCTTCTTCTTCTTCTTCTTCTTCTACAGCGGACACATTCAGACGGGAAGTAAACGGAATGTATAGTCGTTCATGTTGATAGATGTTTATGTTGTGTCAGATGCTGCGAGCCACTGCGGCTCTCTTGGTGTGACATATCATATAATTATGTTATGATAATTATTGAAGAATTTGAATATTTATACAGTAGATATTTAGCAGTTGCATAAGAGAATGTATTGTAAAGATTTCATACTCATAGATCTCCCTTATATGAAAAAAATACGTGTTGCTTTCCGGGCAGCATAACTCACGCCTTGGGACATTCGGAACCTCTCATGTAAACATTCAACACTCGCCAAGTAAAAGTAGATTTACACTTCAACATTTACAGACGTACGCATTACCATTTGCAGGTCACTGCACATTGACACATAGCGAAGTAATACCAACATTCACATCCACATTCACTCAAGAAGAGATAACATACACATCAACACTGGCATACAAATTGAAACTAAAAGAATAGAGATTCTGATATAAGCTGAAGGCGTCATTGAGATGCTTTCATGTATCTACTATGTGTATATAACTTTTATTGACTGTAATATAACACTTCCAATCAATCACAAACTCACACTGAACCGATAAAAGGAGAGTGAGATGAATGATAACAGGTAATCTGGCCTGACCTTTCGAAAGAAGAAAGTTGAAAATTCAGTTAGTATAAATCATTTCACTAAGGCTTTTTTCTTGAAGTGCACAGTATCACAAAAAAAGGGAGAAGAAGAAGAAGAAGACGGTATTTATGTCAATCAGCGTACTGACTTAACCCTTTTTATGACGTAGGCATGAAAGATTATCACTATATGGTGTTAAGCATTATATTTTTCACTGTCATTGTCAGAAATTGCTGCCGTATAATAATCATAATTTTTTTATCACATCTTTCTTCATATGCCCATTCACTCACCTCGGTGGCTCCTTAGGTCTCATTGTAGCCCAGTGGCTTTTTAAGGCCTTGTGAGTTTCAATAATGCTTATTTTTTTCGAAGAATATTTATTAATGCGATTACAACAATAATATACATATGAATGCTAAAAATTTAGACTCAAGAACCTTGTCTTTCTTTTGACACTGCTGAAATATATTTTTATTAATCTTAGACTTTGATTGAAGTTTTAATATATAAAATGACTGACGATTCCCAGCCACAACATTACAAATATATCCAACTAAAACAAATCTTTCAAATCTCAATAATACAGAAACGCATCACACACCGATATCATAAGAAAGGAGGTCACTTATAGTTATGTAGGTCAGGTCTGGAGATTACCTGCGAAAAAATTGAGAGAGAAAATTGTAAATTCATAACACGGTTCAGCACCTTTGCTCCAAATACACTTTCATTTGGTGAACTCTGTAACATACGCTTCTTGTCAACTGTTGTCATTGTTCACATGTTAACAAAAGTAAAACTGTTATATACTATTTGGTCTTTTATTGTGTAATATACTAACCCCTGTGTATGGAAGTGTTGGTTAATCTGCTGTCTCTCCAGCCTCACTGTGACCCAAAATCGCTTGCCCCAGACACTTCAACGTTTGTAAAATCGAAGTATCAGTTGCATATAAAGTTCGGGTTTTCACAGCTCTCAAAGAATGCTCCGATATTTCAAATTTGTGTCAAATCGCCCAAAACTTTTAGTTTCGCCATCTGTATCACAATTGCAGTAACGAACGCTTACGAGTTTTCAAACTTGAAGCTAAGGTACAGTAAAGTGTCTTGAAATTACATCAGTATCCAGTTATTTTAAGGGCACAAAACTGTCAGTTTCTTTGCACATTGGGTGGCTGAAATTGTGTGCAGTTATCCCGTAGCACCGGCAAGTTGCCAAAAATGTGCTTCTTAAAATCAGGAAACATCACGTGGTTCGTCCTCGAGAACGACCTACTATACCTAGGAAGATTTACAGTCCATTGTATAGGAATTTACACAAAGTCTTAACAAGAAAACAACTATAACTGGAGCGCTGAGAGAGAATTTATAAAGAACACTTTTGAACAAGTGTACTTTTGAGACACCAGATGACTGACAAATTACAAAGCTTTCAAGGCAAGTACAGTAAGTACCTCTGTGATTGCGATATTGACGTATGAAGTATGAATAATGGCTAACATTTTTTTTATGTAGATTTTGAATATATAAACATTTTTCGAGTAATATTATTTCTTAGGATTAATTCGCCACAACTTCAGGCCATCAGAGAGACTTCAGTAGTACCCGTTTCCGTCGCCAGGTAGCGGTAGGTTTTATAGCTGCTAGACTAGTCACTAGTACGCTCCCAGTCGTCGAACAATTAACATCAAGCCTAAGAGGAAAGGAGAGGAGACGCAATTTTCATTAGTTTGGGTAAGTTTATTATGCATTTGACTCGCGTATGAGTAGTGAGGGAGAGCAGGTCTTTTTAAAACCAGACCACTCAGGCTTGTTTACAGGCTGACAGGGCAGATCCGTGGGTTTTATTTATGAAGAGTTGGGGTAGGGCTAGACAGAGTTCAAAGAGTTGGCCATTGCCCAAGAAGATAACAGGAAACTAATGAAAAGTGAAAGTTGGAAAGAAATTTTATCCCAGGCTGCAAGAGTGCTGCACGAAACAGCAGGTACCTCGAATAGGTATTGAAGATTCCGTGGACAATACGTGGAAAATCCCCAAGGGTGTTTGGATTCGGGAAATCGTGTTGTCACCAGATAGAAACGCGCTTTTCATAACAGTAATAGCTCTTTCCTTAAATATAGCCCACCGAAGATGCAACGCACATAGCACTGACAATGGGCTCGCCACCTGTATAGAGACTTAAACGACATTCTCATTATATGTAGAGATATGTACATGATACTCGAGATCATGGTCTCTGTAGATCAGAAATTTCAATTACAGAAATTAGCCTATATCGTCATTGTTGGGAAAGAGTATATGATAGGGATTTTGTAAACAGACAGACTAGCTGGCTCCCCATACAACTTCCTGTTCTCCTGCCGCCAGATTGAGGTTCCACATAGGCTTACTGAATAAAGAACTAAGAATCACCTTGCATCCTCCTCAGCTGGAATGACCCACGTTTCATGAGACTCATAGAGTCACACCCCATTGATGCCTTGTGGCTACGTAGGGGTTATGAAGTGCAACCCCACACTAGCCCAAGTGCTACTGGTAGAATACGGGAAATGGGTGTTTGCAATAAAAGTCGCGAACAACAGCTGCTGCTACTGACTCCTGCAGGAGGTTCTAAATCCCACCCAACACAGCAAAGACGAATGTATATGCTACGCGTTGTTTTGAAAACATTTTCATCATCCAGACTTTTAGACTGAGATTTTTCAAACCTATGGCACAATTTGAAGGCGACTGGGATCAGATTCGCAGCGGTAACCATACGAATCAATTCGTGAAACATTAAATACGCTGTAGTGGCCTTGAGCGTCGTAACTAGTGTCAAGACAATTGATAATCGTTTTCTCTAGGAAATCTTTCATACAAAAGTGGCAGTGGGCAACAGAGTTCAGGGTTCGTAGTTTAGGCACTACGTGTTATATTGAGTATAGACCTGTGTATTTTTATGCTGGATGTTTTATTAAAATTACCTCCCATGAAAGTATAGTAGTATTCTGCTGTATGTATATCACCGTTGGTGAAGATAGAAGCTGACCATATGCATTTAGTAAGTTTTGCAAGCATTATTATTATTATTATTATTATTATTATTATTATTATTATTATTATTATATGAAACGAGATTACATTTGTCCATAAAAGCCTAAATGACATTTAATTTAAAAAGAGCTTTCATATATCCGAAAAGACTGCTGGAAACAGTATTAAATGAAAGTAAATTAACAAACAAATAACCTTAAACAGCAGTACAAGTAAGAAAACAAAGGCAGTGACGCGTGGTTTCTAATTACTCTAACTGCCTGAAGATCATATTAGTGTCATCACTTGACGGCAACTATAGAAGAACAATTTTTTTTTTTTTTTTTTTTTTACGAAGCCACAGCCCATCTCATTCAGAACCAGCAAGGTTTTTTGGCATTCTAGTTTCACTTTTAACGATTTTGTGTCTCAATCCCCTCGAAAATGGCGAAGGAAAACGTTTTTTCTCCTTTTTCAAAACAGTGCAAATTAGGGAGGTAGCGATAACCAGACCTAGTTAAGCCCAAAATTGGACACAGTTCGCTGCCTTACCCAGTATGAGTTGGACTCCTTGATTCTATGAACCCCATAGCTCCCAAAGTATCTCATTTTAACATGGGCGTAGCGTCCTATCATGGTTGGGGCGGGGAGAGCTTGGCTCTTCTGGACCTATACTATCCCTGCTTCCCCCAACCCGCCACCAACCCATATACGATATAACTTCTATTATAGTTCACAGTGCTGACCGTCTATGTTGGGTGGTTTTCAAAACATATAACATCAGTCTCTCTCTCTCTTTCTTCCGTTACTATATTCATGAGTGACGCATGCCCTCAGTATATCAAAGAATATGGCAACGGTTAAGCCCACTAGAAGACATTGGGGTATTATTTCACTTATGGACATTAATTGCTTTCAACATAAAATATAGGTTTTTCTGTTGTATTATGATGTGATTTACATGATTTTGAGGTTTATTTCCATCGCAAATGAATACTTATCCTTCCCCGGCAAATGATATACTGTATACAAAATTAATAAAATTACGACTTGTCAGAATACTGCACCCCCCTCTCCATAGCTAATACGGCAAAACTGTAATCAGTAAACACAGTTTTGCCGTATTAGCTATGGAGAGGGGGTGCAGTATTCTGACAAGTCGTAATTTTATTAATTTTTGTATACAGTATATTATTTGCCGGGAAGGATAAGTATTCATTTGCGATGGAAATAAACCTCAAAATCATTCAAATCACATCATAATACAACAGAAAAACCTATATTTTATGTTGAAAGCAATTAATGTCCATAAGTGAAATAATACCGACATTGGCGTCAGTAACTGTAAAAGCTTTTGGGTTTCATGTTTTTGTCAGCTAATTGGTGAAATTGTAAATTTTCTAGACTTTTATTGTAAAGGCGTCTCAGTTAGTCGATCAAGTCGAAAATATATTCCTTTTAAAACCTTGCCACACTTACTGGCCGCCTTTGGTCTGCCAGAAGGGTGGGATACTAAAAACCAACTAGCCATTCCAGAGCCATTTTATCAAAGCTGATTTTTCGAGACTATTTTGTATGAGGGATACTTCCCGGAATCAAGAATCCCGCTGATCCTCAACTCTAACTTTGCGTGCATCCATGTTCAATCCGTTAACAGGTCTTTGTCTATGGCTGCACCTTTTTCCATGATATTCTGGGCCTTCCAACTGGTCTTCTAATTCTAAGCCCACATTTGCTGCTGTTCTGTTTTCAGTCTCTCATATCAAACTTTCGAGATTTCAATCTATTTTTTCGGCAGCAAGATGCCACATCTTCCCCCAGCTCTACGTAAAAGTCTTGAAATTCAGTAGTTAGACCAATAGTACAGTACTTCCTGATTATGCCTTGGACTTGGCAAGAAAATCATTTTGGAGAGGCATTGTGGTCATGCTCTAGTCTTACCGAGAGCATCGAGAATTGTTCCTTATCAGGAGGCTTGACGTCTGCTGTTTTCATAATGTTAAGTGTTAAGTTGGGATTAACAGATCAGTGTGTCCAGTGGTGATTTTCCTTCAGGCATGCTCATCTTGTCAGTATGTGGGGTCGTTTAGGAACAGTAATATATTTTAAGGTGGGTTGTCCCAACCTGATGTCTAGGTGGCAAGGTGTAGCATTTGTCAATTGTTTAAAATATAACTGTCAATGCTTCCTTTGGAGTAACCATTAGTGACAAGAGCACGTGTGCATTGTGTACATAGTGCTTAGATGAAGAGTTGAAAAGGGCTCTTCAAACATACAGTGATGATGCTTCACTTGTAGTTTGGAGTTTAGCTGATTATGGGGCATAATGGGTTGCCTGGTTTATGTCATAGTCTTAATGTTACCATATATAAGTAACCAAAGTCATGGTCTCCTGTGATGGGAGAAAGTTCTGTGACATTTCTTATGACACCGACTGCCTCAGTCATTGTGTTTGCCTCCACTACACCATGGGAACTATAAGAAACATCAAACCAGAAAATATGAATACCACCATAAACTAAATACTATTCTCCCTGACAAATTGAGATTTCAGTATCTAACGAGAAACCACCAATGACGACACGAAGTGGGAAGCTAACTGCAAAACTGAACCAGTCTGTACTGTAAGAGGTGCCAACGTCTCAACTGTTATCACATTACTTTGTTTTTCATTTTATCACAAGAGACCATGCCTTTGTTTTTCATTTTTCAACGGCCACTTGCCATGTCTTGAGAGTTGGTACTAGCATTCACTCCACTGCTTATAAGTATACATTAACAACAGAGCACACTGCATTCATCAAAGTACAGATAGTATTTTCTAATCAACTGTTAAAGTTAAATTTCCAGGTTTCACAATCCCTGCATAAAGGAGTTTTATAGGGAATGGTCATACAGCAGTGGTGACGAGCTTAAAACTTGGCTAGAGTTAAAATTATTTATTATTATTATTATTATTATTATTATTATTATTATTATTATTATTACTTCAACTGGGCTACAAATAATTTTCACATTATGTAATCCCTTTTTTTCAGTTCCCAGCTTAAAAAAAAACTACAGTGCTGTAATGGATATTTTAGCACCTTGTGATAACAACAGTCATGAGATGCTGGTGAGCATGGCAAATAAATGACCACCACATGCAACCTTTCTGCTACAATGGCTTGAAATGTAGACAACAAACTTGGGAGGAGTTTGCCTAATGACTAGGTAAGTTCTGCTATAACTACCAGACCAATCGCCCAAATTAGGAGTTTGTCCTTAAACAGTGGGCAAAAATTGCAGTAGAACTTGTAGGATAGTAGAATTGTCACTGGATAGAGGGGAAAAGTAAGTATCAGAGAGGAGTACAGTTTAGGGTCAAAGGATCACCACAATGGACACGTGGTGATTCCTTCAGTGTGCCATACGAGGAATTATGTGAGCAGTAATTCCTTATAGGGAGCCATATCCAGTACCAGCAAACCACTTGCTGTTTTTGTGCCTTTGTTTCATTCTCACCTCCCTAAATCCACAAGCACCACCTGCTGATGCTATAACACCATGAATTCTTACTATATATTTATGGGATACTTTTTTATTAGCGATATAGCACTCTAAATGCAATTCTCATAAATATTAGCTCCACTTTTTCTTACTGCCCTCTCAAAACCTGCATCACAATATCTTACTCCAAACTGTTTTCCAATTGTGTGCTTATTTTATAAGACTTTGCTATTGCTTTAAATAGTTAAGTTCACTCCTGTGCCTCTCCTAAAACATCCACAAAGGCACATTTCCAACTGCAGTTCCTCTTTCTCAATGGTTTACATCTCCCTTTGAGTACACTTCCATCTTAAAAATTATCATCATTTTCTATGAGTCTGCTGTTAACACCAAATCGCATTTGCATACAGCAACTTCTAGGGGCCTCCCTTTTTCCTCTCTTGTAGCACCTTCAGTTATTTTATGGTAAATAATGTTGACTCAATTCTGATGAAGAGCACCAACATTAATCTCAAATTCCTCTGATATACCTGTTCCTTTCTTCACTTTGGATCTTGCTTTATATAGAATGATATACATATTGTGATGCAGCTTAATGAATTCCTAATTCCCTCTCCTTTTGTAAAGCTCATCCAGCCTTTGTAAGATCCACACATAATGGCATGGCATTTTTCTTTCGTTATGGTACTTCTATAGTTCTCTCAATATCAAAAGTGTCTCTGCTGTTGTTTTCTCCCGCATGTAGCCAAACTGACATCACTTCATTTTGGCCTTTCTCTAAATGTGTCCCCTATAACAGGTTCTCCATAAACCATCTTTCTTTACACTTTCCATACTATAGTGCATACTCCTTCTCTAGTTGAATATACAGTAATAATATTTTTTTCAGTTCCATCAGTTCCTTAATCGTGTTTTAATCTATTCCAGTCACCTCATCAGTGACTGGTCCTCCAGCTGCATTTGGCAGATATCGGGTGGTTATGGAATTTTTTAAATTTTAATTTTCCATAGGGTTCTAGACTCTTCAGACATTTCTTTACTTTATTGGTCCCTCTGTCATGCTAACATCCTCCTGTTAAGTTTGACTTATCTACATTTTAATGTTTTTGCAATAACCCTTCATATTTTTTTCCATCTTTACCTCCTAAACACGTGTAATTTTTCCTTCTGAGTTGAGTTTCAAATTCCAGTTCACCCAAAAGAAACATCTTCGTTCTGGCAAACTGACTTTCTCTGTAGCCTCTTCCCTGACTGTCTTTAGCCAGAGAATGAAAACATTTTCTTTTCAACTGCCCTTTGAACATCTTCATTCCACCATCATATATTTCTCTATACCCCTACCCCTTATCACAGTACACAGGCATGCCTTCTCTCAGCAGTGTCTACCTTCTAATATTTGATTTTACATTTGGCAGAACTTTGTCTACACAGTATAATTTTTTTACTTAATTTATCAGTGTCCATATTTTTACTCTATTGGCTATCTCTATTCCTCTTCATTACTTCCCTTACCATAAACTCTGTTCACAGCAGTCCTTGTTGTGTTAAATAACAAAGACTTGCCTGATATAACTGAACATTCCTCGTCTTTCATTTAGTTTACACATCTCATCAACTTATGGTTCAACTCCTCCATTATTATGTTATAAACTTCTCTCTGGGTTTCCTAAACATACTGCTGAGCAGCTTTCATCCATAGCTTTTGCAGAATAACATTAGTGCTTCATCGATGTTTTTCTCCAAAGTCATATATCTTCAAGTTGTAACCTAAATACCACCTATTAGCTCCTCTGCATGACAACTTAGATTTTCTGTTAGTACTGAGTACCATCTGACAAGTGACCCTTATATCACTGCATACAATGACCTTCCTTCAAATTCGTTTTTCTTAATCACATGTTGCATGTAACTTGCTGAGTTACCACTCCAGGGATACACCATCCATCATCATCCTCATCTCAAATGTACAATTGCGTCAAAAATGTACAATTTTTTAATGCATCCCAATCAGATCACATAGGCAGTTCTATGGAAAGCAAAGACAGCTGGCACAAAAATAAATGAGGCAGCTCGAACAAGGTGGCACGCTAGAGAAAATATGACCACTTTCTACAAATCCTAATAAATCAACATAGTACCAAGCATCACTGGGCATGATGCCCAACAACTGATAATATGTGGTGAATAAGAATACATCTTCATAAAAGAGTAGTAGTTCTTTCATGTTAAGCACCAAGTACACAGTATTTGATGTGGCATAAGAATAAATAAACATTGGTTGGCCTTTTCAACAGTATGTATATGCAAAAAATACAGAATATTGGGAAGTATTGGCATAATGTATTTGGAAGTTGAAATTGACATTAATTCATACACTACATAAACAAACCTTTGGTATATGATGCCATAAATTATATAAATACAACATCGGCACTGATAAAAATATCATGTCATATACATATTACATACATATGTTCCTTAACATTAAAGAAGTCAACAGTATAAAAAAATATATATCAACTCATAACAAAACATCTATAAGGGATTTCCTATCTTATTTATATTCACAGGAAAATACTCTGTACTCCTGGAATGAAATTTTCAAACTTCTTGGTAAGTGGCAGCATCACTAATAACTACACACCCTGTACAAAATCTACTGATTACACATATGCACTGTACACATCTTAGGAAAAACTGCTACCTTTTAGTATGATGATTAGAGATGTACTTGTTAAATTTTAGAGCACTTTGGGTGAACAAAATGTCAATTTAATAGAATCTAAATATGAAGAAAGATCACAATACTATACAGATGTAGTACTTCGAGTTGAATTAATGCTTCACACTGATCAGGATGAGAGAAACTGAATGCCAAGTAACATGGATACAGCTATATATTGTAATGCTATACTGTTGTTTGATCCTGCTGCTATGTAGTCATGCAAGATGAATATCCAGGAAATGTTTTAAAATAAAAATTGAGTTCTGCATCAGCAGTGAGAATCAAAAAGGCAAAGTACTTATAAACATCAGATTGGGACCGATTGGTCAGTTATATCCCTCTTTACGATAATGTTCCCACTTGGAATGATTGAGAGCAGATATGTCTGCAAGAGCAGAAATGTCTTCCAAGTACGATGCTAAACGCACCAACTCCCGGTCAGTAGCACGATTTTGATGGGCCTGACGGAATGGTCGTATCTTGAGGCCATTTTGAGGATTCATCAGGAAGTTCCGACGTAAATCATCAAACATTATCGTGTTCTTCTGATTGTAGTGCTTGAACTTGCCCCATACAACACCAAGAGGTTTAACCTAAAAAATTAAAAATAAAATAAAACTAATTATGATACTGATATAAAACTTTTATATTACACATAAGAAGAGATACAGCTAACATTAATTAAGAAAAAACTTATTCTACAAACAACCATATCATTAACAAAAATCCATAAACTTTGTTCCACGAGTAAAAGCTTCTTAACAGACAGTTCCAACATTAAAAACCTTTTCACAGAAGCCCAGTTGTTGAACTTCCTTCCTTACAAAGTTTGTGATCTCAAGTTACCAACACTAGCTAAGATTAATACATGTCAAATGAAAAATCATCTAGACTTTCTTAATCTCTGTTGACAGCATATTTCAAAGTTTGTACTTGAATGCTCTCATAAAGAGTAATTCTGTTAATAATAACTTGCTGACAACAATGTAATTCTATAGTGGCTGTGGTGACTGGGAAATTTTAGTAGGTAGGAATAAGTCAAGTTCTATTGGCAATGAAGAATCTGAATTCCCAATGCGCCAGACTTTGCTTGATGTTCTTTATGCTATTCCCGCTATTCTCAACTGCCCACCTGTTCTGCCTCTCCATGTGCCTATATGCATTTGCTTTATTTTGTAATAACTGAAGTACGAAGATATCCTGTAGCCCATGACCAGTAATCACGTGGCACCTAAGCCTGTGGGTCCCACTCCTGTGGTAGTGCAAGAGAGGTGCATCAACAGCCAAAGAAGACTATTCTGATCTGAACAACAATCCTCAGAATCTTTAGCTGAGGTAATTTTCTAAAAAGTTTTCTATTAATGACTGTGACCACCACATTGGGAACCATTCAACCTTATCCAGGAAAACACACTTCAACTTATCTAAGGACAATATTCTAGTTGAATATTCAAAAGGTATCTGATCATCAGTTCCCAGCAGAGAGTACCTGCAAAACTACACAAATTTACAGTAATACTAACCTCAATGACTCCATACTTTTGAGTTTCAACTGTTATCATAGCCAATGAATCCAAGTAAAAAACAATTTTGTAGTCAGGATGTGAAGAAACACCTAAGAGTTTCATCTTCTCCTCAATCCACTTCATACTTGTAGCTGACCAAATGGCAATGTCATAACTCTGAAAAGAACATTTTCATTAACTTCATTTGAGAATGCTACACATTAAATTCAACAAAAGGCAATAAAGAAATAGCTACTTATCATATAGGTCTTTCATTCTGAATTTCTTCAAAAACTATAAAGCAAAAACCACATGACAGTGGTGTCCTAACTTTACTTTGAACTATGCAAAATATATACACAAAGCATCTATAAATTGCACAGCACCCTCATTTACTATGCTAAGTTCTACTTATCTAGAAATTTGAATACATGGATTAAAGCTTATTTACTAAAAAAAAGTATAGATTCTTAGTGCCAATAGCAGAGAGGCACCGCTTACAATATGACTTATGCAGCACACTTCAGATGTTACTTAGATTTCTCTGCAAGGACCCTTCTGTCCCCAGCTGTACTACTCTACTTTTCGCCTGTTCCCTTTGGTCTCTTCCCAACTAGCTGCCCAATTGATGACATTGTTCTCATTTAAGAACGAGTCATTCAGGCAAGCCCTAGAAGAGTATAGTAATGCAACTATGAAGTTACATTACTATACTCTTAAACATATTTAATGATAATGGCAATCAAAGGTACCTCACATATCTATCTTTATCAATTATTATAAATGGTCAAGTTGAAGGTAGCTTGGATATCTGGTGTAATTATTTAAGCTGCTTGGATGGCTTCTAAAGCAGAGTTACAATCCAGGATCTTGTAAAATCTCATACATTTGGTCGTGATCCCATAAAGCAACTCAGTCCTTCATTCTCAAGAGAGAATGAGAATTACTTTCGGACATATTACAAACCCAGGATGATGTTAACCACTTCCTGTTCAATAAGAGCTGAAGGAGCCGTTATTTATACAGATGATCATTAGGGGCTTAGAAAACCCAAGAAGGAATACTATCCTTTATCCTCAGAGGCCACAAGAAGCAGCTCACCAAAACTCTGATAGGGAACGACAGAATTGTAAGCAGTCTGCTTCTGGCACAAGAGGCAGCAGGAACAGACAAGGCCTCAGGTGAATTTCAATTAGATTTAGGAAATTTAAGCCGTCAAGCCAAGCACTGGGGCACTTTCAGCCATTTAACACTTCAAACAGTGAAAAGAGAGATACAGTACAGAGTGGCTGGACAGAAAGATAGAGATTACAAAATAATGGAAATAAAGTACAAGGATCTACGGTGGAATTGGGAGAAAACACCACAGTTGCACTATGAAGTAAAAGTTAGAGGTACTGGAGGGCAAGATTGAAGAAAAGAAGCAGGAATGGACATAAAGTAAAAAGGCTAAAAAGGGTATGCAGCTACAGGCCAATGTAAAAGTAAAAAGGCTAAAAAGGGTATGCAGCTACAGGCCAAAGGGACATTGCGAACACCTAGTAATGCCTACAGTGCATTAAGTGAGATGAACTGACAGCATTAAACACCTACGGGGAGTGTTGGAAAAATGAAACAGAAAAGCCTTAATATCCCGGAGGCAAGATAACACAAATATCAATTATGGTGGTAGCCAACAGAGTAACTGACATGACAAAACAATGGTTCATATACAATACAGTACTTGAAACTCATAACCATAATTAACAAACTTTAAAAAAATAAGCGTAACACATTCATAACTTTCTTGGTAGTTAGTACAAGCGAAGAATTAATATTGTGTGTGAAAGACATAAAATATACTGAACTGTCTACAAAAATGAAGGCAGTTTCAACTTGGTAATAAATGGGTGGGATTTGTGCCCTGAAATGTTAGGTTGGAAGAAGGGGTGAAAATGAAAATAATTACTTTAATCATATGATTTTCTCTTCCTATTGAAACAACACAAAGGTGGAGAGAAAACAATATGGTGTCTTGCCTTAATAAAGACAAGCAAAAGGATAACACCAGCAGTTCCTCCCTGGTGTGCATGAGCACACAATCAGTCATTAAGTGGTTTTTTGGTCATTATTCTTCTTCCATACGCAATACTTCACAACATTTCATTTCTGGGGAGTTTGACATTGCAAGCTAAGGTTATCTATGATTAATAGGTTCGTCATTAAAACAATGGGGAATTTAACAGAATGCTCTCCTTAAAAACAATTTTATTATCACCAGAAAGCATTGGTGAAAGGATATAAATACATGTGGTTAACTGTTTACATATCAAACCAGAAAGCGACAAAAACCTCACTTTACCTTGTAAGCAGAAGTAAGGAATTCATGTAAAAAAGGCCTCATAAGTTCTGCTCCAGTTTCAGCTGTTGAACGGTGATCAAATAAGGTGTAATCGATATCAAGAACTAGTAATTTCTTACCAGGTCTCATGTCATTTAAAATTTTGACTTCATACTCCCGTACCCTCTTCTCTACCTGCAATACAAAATAATAAATTGCAACTATTCACACAATTCATTAACATTAATAAGAGAAAAAACACAAAAGCTACCTATTAAAGTATATTATTAAAAACACTTTATTAGAAATATGATATTCATAATTACCACTAAACATACCATTCAAATATTGACTGCACAAGTTCATGCTCTTAGGTTGTAAATGGAAGCACTGACAGCCTAACTTTCAGTTCATGAGGATGAACTATTGTGACATTTCAGTAATATCCTTTATATATTTTACTGAAATGGATGTTCTAACTCAATGAGCATCTACATCATAGAGTACAACGGATATGCAATACAGGTTTAAAATTTTCTTCGGTTCAACAACATTAGATAAGTGAAACTGACTACTACTGCAACAATACATCCTCTAACATCAGTGTTATCCTAATGACAGTACCCCTGAACTAATAAATGTTTAATTCTGATTAAGTAACTGACACTCCTTGACACTAACAAATGCCTTAAAGCAAGATATGGTCATGGTTACTGTACTGTGCTTTTTACAAGCCTTGTTTTATAAAGGCCCTTGTGTCCAATAGGAGGAGGCTCATTAGTGATACAGTATTTATTTAGCAGTAATACTGACATTAAGAATTAAAAAAGAAAAAGAGTGAGTTCAACTTAAAAAAATAAAATAAAAAAATTAATTTACCTTACAATTTAGCTTATTTTTGCCTTGGTAGAGTGGCATAAACAAGTGCGTCTTTTTGAAGCGTAAAATGAAATGAACATTAATAAAACTTCTGGCAGTTCTACATACCTTGCCAAACCAAAAATAAACAAACATGGGCATGGCTCTCTTTGAGCAAAGTTACAATAACATGCAAAAACCTGGCATACCTGAATTATACTTCTCTTTGCTGTATAGTACTGTACCCAATTCAAGTAAACTTTTGCAACTTTCTAGACAAAAGACTTTTCCATGAACAAATCACCTAAAATGGGAAGTTTTGCTACATACTATACTATACTCTGAAAATGGCTTCTTGATATCTTATTTTCCAAAGCAAGGCCATATCCCTGACTAAAGTTTTACCTGGTCTATGTCATAAGTTTATTATGGCAAGTTGTACCCCATTTACAGAGTTACACATAAGTCCTCTCCACACCCATCTGTCCGGTACACTTATTTTTCCTGAATCTCTAAGTCTAATAATTTTTCAATGCCAAAGATACAGTTGAGAGATAAAATGAACAATAACTAAGACTGAATCGTGGAGAACTTTTAACTTAGTTACCACTACCACTGACTGCAGCTATAATACAGCAAAATCAAAGACCTTTGTTAATGTATGGATAAAAAATTCAAGACAAACTAAACTGCACATCTAGAGGTGTAAGACATTCAATACTGGGCAGGCCTAACAGCCATATTTCAAAATTACAATATAGCCTTAAAACTTACCTTCTGCAGATACTCTGAACGATTCTCTATTGCAACTTCTTCCTCTTCAATATCGAGGTCGTTTATAACAGGTGGAAGATTTTCTGGTATTCGCTGAGCTTCTTCAACACTTGATTCAAGTGAACCCATCATCATTATCTAAAAGTTGAAGGTTTTACTGGTTAAAATACAGTTCTGTGACTTGCACCAACTGTTACAAAAATATTTCTTTTAACAGCTTGACTTTAAGGTAACAATTACAATCATATAAACAGCTTTAGTCCAATATTTTGCTTCTTAGTACACAAACCTGAACCTTTCATGATTTACCTACCAAACGTAGAGAACGTAGGCATTTCAAAACCGACGAAGTATGGGATGTGTATGAATGACTGTTGACTGTCATACCTGATCCCTAATACCCAGCCCAATACTCAATAAGCAGGGTTTGGAAGGTCTGTCCATAAAACAGATCTTATGTGTTTTAAAATATCCAAATTGTTACTTAACTCCAAATATTAAATTACCCACTTCGCTAACTTCGAATATGAAATTACCCAAATTAAAATCACGTTGAGTAGCTCATTTTCTAACAAAGGCTGTGTCCACACAATTGAGCTTTGTTCGACGAACTTTGCCCGATGTGACATCAGAAGCAGAGAAACAGCGGGCAAAGTCAGAAGTTTGCCCGCTTCTGATGTCACACCGGACAAAGTTTGTCGAACAAGCTCGATCGTGTGGACGCTGCCTAACTGCTTCTATTTCAGTCACACTCATTTTTACCGACTCTCAAAGCCAGCTTTTCAATCCAGTAAGTCACAAAGGTAACAGATGTTCTTTTTTACTCCAAGTTCTGTCTACCCTTTACAATAAGTTCTCCTTCATCCCTCTCTTCACCATTTGCTTTTCCTCTACAATTTGGGCAACAAAAATTTCTTAATTCACCTATATTTTGCCATCATTAACATCTACTACGGCATCATCCCTTACATTCAATATATATATTGCATTCACGTGTGCACCCACAGCATCTACACAGCCACCTTCCAATCGAACCTTTTCATATACTTTACTTCACATGACATTTAGCTTGGTTTTGCTCAAGTTGATATTCAATCCTCTCTTCTCCATTCCACTCATCCATCTTTTGAACATAATTCATTTCCCTAGCTCTACCATTTGCATATACTCTACAAACAGTAGTAACTAGTGCTCTCCAGTTCTAAGCTCCTTTGTAGCTTCCTCTATTATTACTAAAACTAATGAAGCTCTGACCCTCTGCTTCCATCTTCCTCATCGGATTGTTTTTCTTTGCAATATAACAAATGACTCACAAGGTCAGCAAATATAATGTAAAATGACTCACAAGGTCATCAAATATGTAACGTTTTTCTTCCGCTGTGTTTCCTGTATCACCTCATTGTAAAGACTACCTCTTGATGCTCATTCTGGCACAAAGCCAAATTGGCAATTGCAATACTATAATACATTGAAAATTTATAAAATTTGTTGTAACCATTGTTCCAGCGACTTCCCCATTACTCTCATAGCATTTCAAGCAATCTTCTTCCTCTAAAATGTACTAATTCTCTCTTGATTATTATATATCACCACACTTCTCACCTTCCTTTGACATGTTATACATTCTGGTGACCTGATCAATGAAGCTCTTAACATGGCTTTTAGTAAATCACTTGTGATTCCCAATGATTCCAGAACTTTTACACCTTTCCCCTTTCCTAGCTCTTTTGAGTGACCCTAAGACATGACATGCTACTTACTTTCTTCAATAAGTAAATTTTCAAAGTAATGTCTCTGCTGTTCCACAACTTCCTTCATTTTTACTTAATTTTCTCCCTCCACGTCTTTGATGTACTTGGTCCCTATACCTCTTACCTCCCTTCACCAACTTTGCTATTATCAACAATTTTCTTCTTCCCTCTGCTCAGGAACTAGCAAACTCCACAGAAATAAACGAGTAATTCACTTCAAACAAATATTTTGACCACGTTGTATTCTAATTCACATGTTTAGTGACAGAAATTTACACACAAGATACACAACAAACAACAGTTCAGATACTGAATGTAGACACTATGAAGTGAGGCTAACTAACTTGGAGCATACTGCACTCTGATTACCAAATTCAATACGAAAGACTGGTCCAAATGAAGGAAAGAGGACAGTGAAAAAGAGACCTAAAGAAACAAAAATCAAAATTCAAAGCAATGACATAATTGTAACATGAGATTTGGCACCACACATGTGATTGATCAGCAGGTTTTCACCAATAGAATCATGCATACATAACCCACCATTTTATGGTCTTAGTTGGAATATACTTTTATTTTGAGCAGTATATCAAATGCTGGGGACTGGCAGAAAGGGCAAGACCAAAATTAAAGGTTCATATTAGTGTAGGAATATTAATACAATAATAAGGTTCTAGTTTTTATCAAATCAACACTAAAAGATGTTTTAAAATATATTACAATAAAGTAATAATAAAGCTGGAAGAGCTAAACAACGAATACAATGGAAACATACCTTAGTTCCAGGGCGTAACCCAATTGTTCCCATTTTTGTGTCATCATCAGGTGTCTTCCCTGAAATAAAAAAAATTATAAAAACATTTTTTGTACTACAAGACATTGAAAAAGGTAAATCAATCATATTAACTTTATTTCCAAAACCAATGTGAAAAAGTTTCACTTTTATGAAAAAATTCAGTGATATGTAGCTACTACATATTTTCTCCAATACACCACAAGCCAGCAGAGACTAGGGCAGCCAAGACAATCATAAAGCACCCAGGTCAAACCCAAAGGTGACCTCGATGGAGGATACCAGAGGCCAAGGAGTAGCCTAGGTCACTTTTCCAAGGCCATTCCTCTTACAAACGAGCCTGATGACCCTATGAAAGTGCCTCTCCAACTCGAACTCCATGGGTTCTCCAGGCAAGGGACACTTGGGTCCAGCAAACTCAAATACAGGCCAAGTAAGACCTTCTGCCAAAGCAGAAAGAAAATGCATCAGCCTAACCATGGTCACCTTCAAACCTCAAGCCAGTATATAATTGAATACCTACCACCAAGGAAGAAAATATATATGAAAATGTATAGAAACTAGAGAATAGGAGACAACATAGGTTTTACCTGATAAAATGGTGAGAAGTGGGTTCATAAAACACCCAAAAACACAATGAGGAAAAAGCCAATATGCTAACAACACTAGATAACAAATTTTATCTCAGAAAACATACAAAGGTTATTTATACTTTCATTACTAGGCCTAAATAGTATTTAAGTTGGGACAGGCTTGGGGTAAAACTGAGAATACTACAGCGCCCCTCTGGTTCAGTAACTACCAGTTTACTTGCTAAATGGGAGCTGTGTTTAGTACTCATCCCTTTTAGATGAACATAAAAACATCAGCAAAAGATGGTAAATATCATAAACATCAACAAAAGAAAAATATTAACAAAAGGTGGTATATATTCCAGTCAGCGACTGGCAGGAACCAGACAACAGTAGTAGTCTCCAGTTCTACCCAGGCCTAGTACAGTATTCACTAACTTAAATTGCCCTTCCCACTCTAGTATACCCTAGCAATAGGGAAAAAAAGGGTAGTTTGCAGAACCAAGGGGCAATCTCCGAACATAAGCCGCCCCCAAAAGCCAGGTCCGGGCACGGCACTCTAAGCAAAGTTAGGTAGGTACGTTCTGGTTAGGTCCGGACCTGGCATTCTAGTAAAGGTTAAGTTTGTTTATGTCTGTGGAACTTGTCCCGTCTTTCAACACTCACCCGAACCCAAAAAGTGCCCAAATAGGATAGGTTGGCCACTGACTAACCTAATTCGACCACACCCAATGGTGATATTGGATGCATGTTGGTGAGTCACCAGGACTAGGCTAGCCTATACCATTATAACCTAGCCCACTAACCTAACCTACTTATGAGTTTTATCATAGTGCAGGCCTAAAGAGGTGCAAATGCAGGCTGGCCTATCTAGGATTCTGGATGCTGTTGCCGAAATGAGTTCAAAGCCTGCCATCTTCTAATTTAACCAAAGCCTTAGCGTGGGGACCAACCTACGCTAACGGCCGTTTAGCCTGGCCAAAGCGAGGGTCTTAAAGCCTTAAAAAGCCTAAACTAGGCTTAGAACAGTACACCCACAACCCAACCTAAGCAAATGCAATTTATTTCATACCTTTGAGCTTCAAATTCAACAGCTTCTGTCGGTGGGGCTTGACGCAAGTCTTCTTCTCGATCGCTTCTTTGAAGTCCTTAACTGTCATGGTCGCCTCGTCCACTTCTATCTCGTATTCTTTCCCGTTCCATTTAACGGTGATAGACTTCATCTCGACGACAGTTTAGGGCTCAGTTGACCTTCTTCGGTGTTGACAAACAACAAACTGCCGACAGCCACAGTGTTGTTTACAACTGGTGTTGTTGTACCGCAGTCTGCGGCAAGGAGCGGGTTCTATTCTGCACAGTTTACCCTTTGTTTACGCGATTGGAATTGTTTGGTTACAACATAAACCGTTTTGATCATTTGAAAATGACATTTCAAATTTATTTTTTATCTTATATGTTTTAAATAACTATTAAATAGTTGATATAAATACAATAATGTTTGAATGTATCGTATTTCATAATTTAAAACGAAATCAAATCGCTGGGTAGAATTCCGGTTAGCAGCGATTAACTCTGCTGTTTCTCCCATGAACTTCAAGATGCATAGCCTTAAAAGACTGTATACTGCATTTTTGACGCCATGCATAATACAATGCTTACAGAGAAAATAAGATAATGTGTTAACTAAACAATACTCGATGCCTCTTTATGTGTAAAAGTAACATGGTTTCAAATGTTTTCTTGCAGTTCAGTGTTGACTCATTACCTTGTTTTAGTAAATTGCAATATATAATTATTACAATTACATATATCAACTCATTTACAACTAATAATAAGACAGCACGTCAACAACAGTAACCTGATAAATGTATTAAATTGATGGATTTATAAAAACAAAATTAATACAAAATAAATTGAATCTTGGTTGACACTACTACAACCCTGATCTCTGGTGAATGAGGAAGAAAGACAAAGTTGGTTGATTGATTTAGATGAAGCAGGCTTCAAGCCAACATAGGTCTTTGCCATAAATACAATAAGGTGTTGAAACCACGGTTGAATAGGGGTGTTTATGCCTCGATATTTATATTCAATAAGCAGGTGTGGAATGCTACTCTGGCAGGATTAGAGATTGTGATTATCTTTCTCATCCTGTGATAGGAAGGGTCAAGACCAAGACATCGTACCTGATTCGTTCCTTCATAAGACTGACCATTCTTTTCGGGACCAGGGACCGAATCCATAATAACTATTGTTTGAGAATAGGTCTTGAAACTAGGTCATCCGTGCAATCGCTTTTTGTGGCAGCAACTGATAGAATCGTATTCTCAGTTTACATAGTGATGGCAGATTTTAGAATCTTTTTGCACAGACAACTACTCTTGCAAAGCAGCAAGGAGTCTTTCCAGTTTATGCCATGGCAGTGTCTCGCACATGAACGGAAAATTCTCGAGCTCTATGAGCCATATTTTACTGATCGTTTATGCTCCATTAATCTATAATCCTGCCAAAGTTATTTTTTGGATACTTGCTTTGGTCAAGGTACAGGTAGTGTCAACCAGAACATATGATTTTTTGTATTTAGTTTGCATGAGTATTAATTTCATAAAACGCTGTTAGATTACAGTAAAAAAGAGATTCTTGACAGATACATGTATCAACTGTTATTTCAAAGTCCAGAAATCCTAAATAGATCCTAATAATAGGAACAAATAAATTTTAACTTTTACATGGTAAAGTTAGGCACTAAAAGCTGGTGTCACAAGCACTATAGTCACTCAGTGTGATAATTTATTTACTTTATGTGTTCGTATAATTGTCATTAGTTCCTGTTATAAATGTTATTTTACTCATTGCGGTTACTAGTGAATGATTTTTTTGTTATTCAGTATTGTTATTTGTTACTATTCTCAGTTCTAAACCTTTCTTGACTCTGCTGGCCTTTTCCACAAGTGGGAACTTTATCCTGTGAAGATTTGCTCTGCCAGTTAAGACTGAGGAGGAACGCCGTTCATGTGTTCAAAAGTCTGTTTTTATCTTTTACAAATAATACAACGTATTTATAAGTTGTGGATTTAAATTATACAACAGTTTTATCTCGACAATTTGAATTTCTTAGCAATAATAATAATAATATATTCTTCCTGAAATAATTCTGCTACCTGCCTTACTTCGTTCTGTTCTGTGACTTACTCAATTCTTATCCGGTCATCATCAAATACATAAAATATCATTTGTCATCATATCATGAAAGGTCGAAAGCTCGACAGTGGGTCGTCCTGCCTCAAGAATTCTCTCTCCTGTAGTAGTAGTAGTAGTAGTAGCAGTAGTAGTAGTAGTATTAGTAGTAGTGGTATTTTACTAGATGCTGTAGAGCGAGAGCCCGTGCCAGCACAAGACTGGCTAAATCTAAATCCAGTAGTAGTGGTAGTAGTATTAGTAGTGATATTAGCAGTAATAGCAGTAAACTGGATTTGCCTCTGAAACGGCTCATACTCTTGTCAGTGAGCAACCTTTCTTTCGCTACCAGATTGAGAGAATAGCCTTCATTTTAATCAGACTTTCGTATCACTCTGTCCTTGAAGCAACTACTCTATCGATGAGAGAAGAGACTTTTTGGACATGTTTAAATTTTGTTCGCACGAAGAGAAACCAACAGTTAAATTACTGGTTATTAGCTGTTAATCCATGGTCATTCGCAAGAATTCAGTAAAGGTAACGAATGACGCATGAATTTCCACTTCTTGCATCTCTGAAGCAGGTAGATGCTTTCGAATGTTGAACCTTTACGCATGTTATGGTATTCATTATAAGGATTACGTCTCTGTATGCTTTCGAATGTTGAGTCTTCAGGCGTCATAGACAAATTATGCTATTCATTATAAGGATTACGTCTCTGTACGATGAATTTTCATTAATCTTTCTGTCAGCTTCAAAGACCGGAAAATGGAACTATTGCGATTGCCTGGGATTGCAGTCTTACTTAACTGGGTCTGTGAAGGTATAATCTACCAGTGGGCATGAAGTCTGTGCGATACAGCGTCCGGCTTACAGTTGATAAGACCATGGATGGGTCCTGGACTATTGCCCACTAGTTCATCCAGCTGTAAATGGGCAAGCGCGTAATATGGTCGAGGGGATGAATAGTAGCCACACACACACACACACACATTATATATATATATATATATATATATATATATATATATATATATATATATATATATATATATATATATATATATATATATACTGTATATTTAAAAACAAAAGATGGAAATTATTTGTTCATTATATGGTGTTAAATTCAATTTTTGTTTTGCATATTTTTGTGTCATTTTTGTGATTATACTGCACCAAATACGTCAGCATTTCGAGTTCTGATGCTGAATCGCCCAGATTTCAGCAATGGGTCGGAGAGAGAGAGAGAGAGAGAGAGAGAGAATGTCTAGTTTCAAAAGTAAAATGACTTCTTGTATAGGAATACTAATTTAGCGACCAACAAATATTGAAGGGGTTTTTACAAATACATTACAAAATACTATAGGGCAAAGTGCGTGACCCAATGCCCCTCCATATATTAGCAAACGTCGCGCATGCGTAGCCAAGCGTAAAGTCAGTCAGCAAGTCACGTATCTCTGAGCTTGAGATGGAAAAGTTAAGTGTAAGTTTGAATATTTACTTTTCCTCTGTAACATAAGTGAGCATATGTTTTCACTTACTACATACGTAAGAATACTTTTATTATCTTTGCAATATATTCGTATACAGTACATATACTCATAACAAATGAAATATCTAAGGTATTCCCCCCCCAAAAAAAAAAACAGAAAACTGATTGATAAATGTGAAGTAACGGAGAACAAGTATGTGAAATGTAGACTGGATTTTACCTTCCCTAAAACTGTTTAGCTGCAACTTAGATACTCAAAAAGTTGATTTTTCAGAGAGAGATAGAGAGAGAGAGAGAAATACTCAAAAAGTTGATTTTTCAGAGAGAGACAGAGAGAGTTAGATACTCAAAAAGTTGATTTTTCAGAGAAAGAGAGAGAGAGCGTTAGATATTCAAATATTTTATTTTTCAGAGAGAGAGATTAGATACTTAAAAAGTTGAATTTTCAGAGAGAGGGAGATTGGATAGTTTTAATTATACTCATAAAACGTAACTTTATCCCGTGCGTAAATTTTAATATACACCACGAAAAAGCATACACACTTGAGTGTAAGAAATCAAGTAGACCAAGATAGAACCACTAAAAAAAACTAACACTGACATATAAAAAGACATTATTGAGGTCATTTGACCTCATTAAAGCAGATAGCAAGCTTATGCTACTTTTTCATCATGAAAGTCCCGTTAACCACTTGTTCAATCTGAATGGTCTTGTGTAGGATACGGGAAAGGTCCTTGATCCCCGCTGGGGAAAGTAGGAGACCCAGTAACCCTTCCTTCCTTGAGATGGGACTCTCGAGCCCTGGGTAGCGAGGGATTGGATTCCTATCGACGACTCTCGATGCAGTTTTTGTCAGTCTTTGTTCGAGGATCTGGGAACTTGTGGAGTTTGTTCCACAGGCTTTGTGCTTCGGGGTCACTTAGGGATGCCACAGTACAGATTCGCCATGATGACAATTATCAATAGGATTATGTGATACAAGTTGTGGAAATAATGATTGTTTCATCAATTCATTATGAATTTAATAATGGTTACTGAGGATTAATAGGGTTTGATATGAGGTGCAGTGATTTTAGGTGAGGAGTTAAGAAATATTAATTTTTAGAATGGACACACTTATTCTTATATTATGTTTCATTAAGTTGCAGTTTACTTTTGTAATAACGCACACACACACACACACACACACACACACACATATACATATATATATATATATATATATATATATATATATATATATATATATATATATATATATATATATATATATATATATATATATATATATATGTATATATGTATGTATATATATATATATATATATATATATATATATATATATATATATATATATATATATATATATATGTATATGTATCTATGTATGCATGTGTGTGTGTATGTATGTTGCTGTCTGTTTGTATATATGTTATCACATCTATCAAATTAAGTAAGAGAATAAGTGTTAAGTCAAGAACTTAATTTTCTTAATTCCTCAGGTGAAGTGGTTGCATTTGATGTTGAATTATTTTAACCTCAGCATTAAACGGATCATTGGCATAATGAAACAACATTTATTTCCACAACCTGTAACACGTTACTCTGGAGCCTGTGAAAATGTTTTGAACATAAGTTAACCCGTTCGTTCTGCAAGTAAATAAAATGTTTGGAGTATGTTAAGATACTTGTAGGCGGCAGGTTCCCGACGTATTATCATCAAAAATGTTTAAAGCGATGCTAAGGTTCCGCTTGTGCGCCGTCTCGCGCGAAAGGTAGACTTCGTGGTTTGGGAATGATCCCAAAAGAGAAGTATATTGTGTTTATGAACATACTCAGCCTCTTAAAGACAGATTTAACCAACAGCTGTTTTATGTTACTTTCAAGTATAAAACATCGGTAAGTTATTGAATCGAATTTCCAAATTCCCAGGCGTTGCAAGTTCTAAAAGATCACTTTCATGGAGTTTAATGGTGATAATACAGGTTTGAGGCATAAATTGCCCCGTTGGAAATACTTTCTAGTCTGACACAACTGTGCAAATGAAGATGAATTGCAGAGACAAGCATCGAATTTGTAGGGATCTGGTTTGGAGAGAAATAATCTCAATTGTACAGATCGTCAGAAAGAAAAACCCAAGTAATTTTAAGACACGGCCAGGTTTTCTGCTAATGAAGCTATACTTTTTGCCATTCTTCTTTCACGAGTTTCCACCTGGACTATTTTATAGACACCTGCTGTTGTTTTCCCCATTCCACAAACCTTGTGGTTTCCTGTTTGGTCTTCCGAGTGCGCAAGACACTAAAACAGAACGAAGGTCAGGGTTATGATGGGGTTCCTTCTTGGCTTCTTATTTAAGAAATTTTGACGACGAACTTACCTGACTGTTTTTACCTGTTCGTCTTATTCTGATCTCTGTTGGATTATCCATTTATCCTTAATCTTAGAAGGATTAGCATTGTCCAATCCCACAGATACGCTAGTGTTTTTAAATCTTACTGTAGTGGGTCTTCTCAGTAAAATTCTTATTCTAATACAGTTAGAATTCTTACTTTCTAATGTTGCGAATGGGTCCCATACAGCATGAACAACTATCAGTCACTTATCCAGTCTTTCCTAGACGCGGTTATCCGTTATTCTTGCGAACACTGAACTTTGAAGGGTCATACTTGAGTCGTAACATTCATGTTGACATTTTCCTGGCCAAGTTCAGGCTTTGTAGTGTTCCATGAAGCCATGTCAAGCAAATCATCTACGTATGGTTTTGCCAAATTTAGTTAAAAATAGCTTTCCCCTCATTTTAATTAAATTTATCTAACTTCAATTCAGTCGGCCATTACATCCTTACGTGGACAGAATGGTCATTATGAGAAAATTGAGGGGTAAGTAAGCACAAGCCATTACAGTCTTCGTAGGACTGGTTTCAAATGACATACTTATATTATCTGTTTTTCTAGTTTATTTTATTAGCATTTTAGTTTGTTTATATATATATATATATATATATATATATATATATATATATATATATATATATATATATATATACAGTATATATATATATATGTGTATATATATATATATATATATATATATATATATATATATATATAAATATATTTTACACACACATCTCAGTGATCAGGTTAAACTGCTTTAATAATAATAATAATAATAATAATAATAATAATAATAATAATAATAATAATATACACACACACATATATATATATATATATATATATATATATATATATATATATATATATATATATATATATATATATATATATATAAAATCTGTAATTATAATTAGCCCATCTGGTTGTACAGTGCATAATAATACATGCCTAGAGGCAAATATAAAGAAGAAAAGAAAAACGGCGAATTAGAAAATGGTGACCTTTAATCCAAAAGAAAGCTTAATCACTACAGCCTTGCATCTCTCCTCCATACAGTTTTTGTTTCCCTATTGTCTGTCTCCTTAAGACACTCAGACCCTCGTTGGATCTATTCATAAAATGGAAATTACTTTCCTTACAAAAAGGCGAACACTCGTTGCCCCCAGGTTTATGGCAATGATGTTGTAAGTAATTTCGATGAAACAAAAGCCCGGATGCGATTATCGGTTATAGGGGATTGTTAAGAATGAAAGTGCCTCGGTTACTTAACAGAAAAATAAAAATTTCAACCTAAAGGAAATTTGAAAGTATTTTAAAGGTGTTTGTTAGGGTTTCACATTATTGTTGTTCATGTATTACGCTTGGTTTGATTAACTATGAATATAAGAAGGTCCAGATTCCAGATATTTTCGACACTTTTATATTCCCTGTTGCAAAGAACGAGGGGGGAAGAGAGTGTGAAAACTAGAGAAAAATGACAGATATAAAGCGAAATAGAAAAAAAAGACAAGAGAAAAGCCACAGTAAGAGGACGGAGAAGGGAAAGAAGCGATGATTTATAAACAATGATCACAAGTTTCATAACATACCGAGCAAGATATTTCCCGTCTCGAAAGGCTGCAAGTTCGTGCAGCCTATTCCACCTTCAACTCATTCTTACTCCCTCCTTCAATCACCCCCTGCTACCCCCTACCCGAGCCGGATCATGTCCAGGCTCCTCCCTTCCGACCTCCCACAACGCATCATCCCCCATCCACCCCCTCCCCGTCCCTCACGTTCTCCACACTCCCATTCCTACGCTTTTCCCGTATTATAACATTTAGGTTCTGCTGCAGGCCAATAAAGTAGGTCGTGCACTGTCATTTCCTCGCTGTCGTCGAGAAGTCGTTGGTTTTCATGGGCAAGGAGTTTCGTTTTATCTGTTTATAATAAAAAAATCAAGAAAGTTAATTCCGAAATACTAATTGCCAGCTAATTCTATAAAGAACTGCAGTGCTTGCATTCACCTGCCGAAGAAAAAGTAAAAGGTTTAGTGACTCGGTAACTTTCAGACTGACCAAAAGTAACGTGAGAGTGATTGAATATTTCCACTGTAAAGTAAGAAGGAAAGGAATTTCTTAATACCACTTATGCAATACTGATAAGAATAATATTTATAAAAATCACTTCCGAAATCAAATTCATCTTCTAAAATATTCATTCCATTTGAAATAAGTTTCTTGACTCAACATGCAATTATGCTGTATCTGCAGTCAAACGACATTCCTACCGAATGATTTTGGAATTAGTAACCCAATGATTTTGGAGTTAATAACGGTAGTGATTGTACAATTAGAGGAATGATTTATATTTTCGTTCTCATTATGAGACGACCAAGTTTCCAGCAAAAGTAACCTTTCATTCTCGGCAATGAAAGCAGCGTTGGAATTATTCTAAATAATCATTGATATATATTTCTCTCTTTCCCATTGTGTCGTGTATGCATGCATGGAGACACGTGAATGGAAACATTTGTACCTTATATAAATTCTCTGCTATTCAAATATTCATTATCTTTTGCAAGACTGCTCGTATATACGAGTACACACATATTATATACACACGGACACACACACACACACACACACATATATATATATATATATATATATATATATATATATATATATATATATATATATATATATATATATATATATATATGTGTGTGTGTGTGTGTGTGTGTGTGTGTGTACTGTATACTGTATATATATAAGGTCTGTGTACGTTAGCTAAGGATTAGAGAGAGAGAGAGAGAGAGAACTGACAAAAACAACACAATATGGTTTCCTATTTTCACCGTTATTAGATATATGTTACAGTAATTATGAGGAAATCTGAAACACATTTCTATATTATAATTGAAATCGTTCAGGTTTTGTGAGCATGAAATTGCACGTAATTGAGTGTCGTTTTATGAGCACAGCATGTTTCTGTTTTCATGCATGCATTCGCACAAAAAATACTCTCTCTCTCTCTCTCTCTCTCTCTCTCTCTCTCTCTCTCTCTCTCTCTCTCTCTCTATATATATATATATATATATATATATATATATATATATATATATATATATATATATATATATATATATATATATATATATATATATATATATATATATATATATATATATATATATATATATATATATATATATATATATAATATATATATAATTTTCTTTTGTATATAATTTCACCTTTCTCCCTATGCCACATAATGCATACACACTCATATATATAATATACACATACACTATATATATATGTACATATATATACACACACACGCATATATATATATATATATATATATATATATATATATGCGTGTGTGTACATATGTACTTATGCACATATATGTATATATATTATATATGTGAGTATGTATGCATTACGTGGCACAGGGAGAAAGGTGAAACGGCATATACAAAAGAAAATTAGAAGACTCATAATACATAAGTGCATAGAATTTATTAATTATAAAAAAGAAAAAAATAGCACACATCAAGAGACATATAACCAAAAACCATTCAGAAAAATCAACAAAGGATGGTTTTCTTGCAAATATATGAATACAAGCACAGATCTCTCTCTCCCTCTCTCTCCGAATGTGCCAGCTTTCATTCAATAAACAAATGTATTCATTCTTGCAAGTCAAGAGTTGAATGAAAAGCATCTGTTGCCTTGAGGATGACAAGCGACCTTTCTATTAATTTTTTGCGACAAAAAATTTTTTTTTCATTTTTTTCAAATATTTGGTAATTTCAATGCAACAATAAGGATATATCCAAGCGACGCTCTCGCCCTCTTACTGAATTGTTTGGTAATATTGTTTTAAAACAGCTGGATGGAATAATATTCTAGTTCCGCTTAATAAAGTAAACACACCCACTTAGCCCCTATGGCTGAGACAAGGCTTATCATTCAAAAATATTCGTATGCCCTCCAAAGCTGAGATAAACCATTTTACTAAAATTTCTTTTTTTAAACATTTGGAGATTTCAATGCAACGGTAAGGACATATCCAAGCGACGCTTTCGCCCTCTTGCTAAATAGTTTGGTAATATTGTTTTAAAACGGCTGGATGGAATAATATTCTAGTTCCGGTTAATAAAGTAAACACACACACACACACACACGTACACCCTGTGGCTGAGACAAGGCTTATTATTCAAAAAATTTCTTAAGCCCTCCAAAACTGAGATAAGCCATTTTACTAAATTTTCTTTTTTAAAAAAACATTTGGTGATTTCATTGCAACAATAATGACATATCCAAGTGATGCTTTCGTCCGCTTGCTAAATACTGTAGTTTTGTACTGTTGTTTTAAAACGGATGGAATAATTATATTCTAGGTTCGGTTAATAAAGTAAAAACACGCACACACGTACACCCTAGTGCTGAGACAAGGTTTATTGTTCAAAAATATTCTTACGCCCTCCAAAGCCGAGATAAGCCATTTTACTAAATTTTCCCTTTTTTAAAAAACATTTGGTGATTTCAATGCGACAATAAGGACATATCCAAGCGACGCTCTCGCCCTCTTGCTGAATAGTTTGGAAATATTGTTTTAAAACAGCTGGATGGAATAATATTCTAGTTCCGGTTAATAAAGCAAACACACGCACACACGTACACCCTAGTGCTGAGACAAGGCTTATTGTTCAAAAATTTTCATATGCCCCCCAAAGCTGAGATAAGACATTTTACTAGCTGAACTGTCCGCAGAAGTGTCTAGAATTACCTCTCAAGAGGAAACAGAAATTTGACTTCATTACATTTCGACTGGTGAAATCAAAGGAAATGTAAGCCTCCAAGTGGCTACACACCATGTTGGTAATCCTGAACGAAGGGTCAGGCAAAACCTCAAGTGACCCAGTAAAGCTTTCGCTGCTGTGGAATTTCTCAAGATTTCAAGCTTTTCAGAGGCCCCATTTCACTTCGCCGGCAAAGAAAGAAAGCATCTGCTCTTACTGAAACGTTAGTTTTGAGTTGTTCCGGTGGAGGAAGTCGTATGTTGTCCTAAGAGCTAGGATTAGGAATTGCTTATAAATAAAGAGAAATTGACTAACTGGTTACTCCGTCTCTCGTAAGAAGTTGGCCGAGAGGGAAGCAACAGCGGCGTAACACCCTCCGCTCTCACAGTCTCCATAACACCTGGAGAGGTACCGGTTCGTTAGTCAGTGAGCAATTCGTTATGAGATTATTCAGCTTCAGATATAAGTTCTGGATGCTAATTTAAATATTGTTATGTTGGAGAAGCACCAACAGTGTAAATGAGCATCGCAAGTCAGTTTTCACCGCGGAGTTTCTTTCAAATATCTTCAAGTGACCTTTTAGTGATTCGTGGTATCCGTTTTGTGAGTGTGCATACCGATGTGAACTTTCTCATGGAAAGGCCGCCTGATTTAATCCTTGGTTACTGCCTTAACGTGTAGACCTACGTGGAAGAGACGTGAAGTTTCTACGTGTATAAATAAAAATGTCCAATTTTTTGGGAGAGTGAAGGGAAATACTTTGTGCTTTACCTCATCCGTTATATCCTCTAGGAAACGCAAGGTTAACTTGTTGGAGGGGTGTCAGTTGTCCTCGCTGGTTTTAATTGTTGTACCTCTATTCTTTTTTATTTTGCAGGTAATGGCGGAAGCAGAAGGATGAAAAATAGTGAACATTAGTTAGTGTGAAACCTAATTTATATACCAGATGTGGGAGTTGTATGATAGTTTAAGAATTGGAGATACAGTGAACATTCATTTATAGAGCAGAAGACTGCTCGCTCATTGAGCCTCAGGTTTTCTCGTTTCAAAAGTGACATCGGAACAAAATGGAGAAGAACGTGGAATATGCAGACCAGGCCCACGTCTACACGACGAACTATATCAGAAACTCAAAAGCCATCGGGGTGCTCTGGGGCGTTTTTACGATATGCTTCGCAATCATCAATATCGTCGTCTTCGTACAACCCCAGTGGATTGGAGGCACGCAAGATTCCAAGGGCATTGGTAAGTAGCGGCCACAGTTTTTCTTCCTTGCTTCTCTGTCCTTATCTTAGAGCTTTTCTCAGCTTGGGTGTGGTTGGGTATTTTTTTTTCCTTACTGAGGTGTGGTAAGGATTTTTTTTAACGACAGGCATGCTGACCATTGAGCAAGAGACATATATAAAGTCAGTGTTACCCACAATGCTTTTTTACGACAGCGCCAGGTGTAGCAGAGGACAGGTGTTCATGTGGGAATACGGAGAGAGAGAGAGAGAGAGAGAGAGAGAGAGAGAGAGAGAGAGAGAGAGAGATTGGGTTTTGATATGAAATGAGTAGTATTTATTCATGGATCTTTGTAGCGGTGAAAAAATGCGACCCAGGAAGTACGGTAAATTGATGCGTTTCCTTTTAAACCTTGCCTGTCGTGTGGACGAAGAACGTAGTATATAATTACTACATTTATTCTTACTAAACCGTTATCATTCCGTTTTTTTAATATGTATTCGTGCACAAGTCCCAACACACCTTCAATATAAATGCCTATGTAAAATTTTTCATCATAATACATAGTAGGATAGTTTTATTGTTGATTATATTTCTATATACGTAATAGGTATTTCCATTTGAAGCTGTTGGCTAGCCTTGCTCTTGCTGATTTTTAGTGAAGAAATTTTCTGTCTAGTTTACCAGGGTCTCGTAGTTCTCAGAACGCATTGTGACATCAGCTAGATACAAGTGTGTTTCTTTCCATGAACAGAAACTTCGAACTTCTTGAAGCATTCTGTGTCTGTGTATGGATAGATAGATAGTAAAATAGGTAGATAGATAATTAGAGTGAGAGATAGATAGGTAGATTGATAGACTTAACCATCCTTCTGTAAATACGTTCCAGGGGAACAAAACACAATGTGCTGGTGACTGCCACTCCCATTTCAACTTATTCTTAAGCTTTCGTGACTTTTGTTTCCCTATCACTTGTCTTGTTTCCTCATCACGTGTCACTGTATACGCTTCTTTAATCTGTTTACCTGTTCACATATTATGTCAAAGTATCTGTCTTTCTGCTATTTATTTACTTAAATATTTGGATTGCTATGATAAGAAGTAAATACAAGTCAGTAAACACCATTAAAAAAATTCTTTCTAAAGACTAACGAAGGAGGAAAAGTTAACAATAGGATCAACAAACAGCTCCCAAATACTGAATAACTTCAGACCACAACCCGTGACAGTTGGAAACCAACCGAATCGAGATTTTCGAACGTAGATATTCCAGAGAAACGAGAAGCGGATAGTAGATATAAATTACCATTGTCTCTGTGATCCATGCTTTTTCTCCTATAGTTGGTAAGGAGGAATTAACATGTCAGAAGTGAAAGGAGACAGAAAAAGTGAATTATAAGAAAATGCTAGAGCTAGGACAGGCATTCCAAGCCTTGAGCTTCTCTCAAGAACAACAGGGCTGTAGACAGTAAAACTGTAGGCGGTCACCCTCACAGAATGTAGATTCAAGTTATTCAAAGTACATTAAGATACAAAAACATTTAGATTCTATACAGATACGCCGTCTGCTATAATGACAGACAGACTAGGAAGTGACGCGCTGGCTGGCAGTTGGAAAGACAGGTCCGTGTACGCTGATCACGGAGGACAGGGAAGACTCCTTATTTAGAAAGATCCACGAACTCCGAAGTCCTTGTTTATCAGTCCTGGTTGCGTTGGAATCTCGAAGTGCATTGTAATTTAATTCAAACTGATTTCCAGTTAAACTTGGTCGGAATTGATGGCAAAACTGACAGTTGGATAAACCATGGAACGCCGAGGCTGTTATTTTAGCCATATCAGTTATAGCTTTCTGTGCACGAAATAAAAAATATAATAAAAAAGTGTACACATGAAAGGCGATACATTGGATCTCTCTCTCACCACTGCAAATCCTAAAACTGGTTTTCAAGTCAGCTGCTAACTAGTTGGAGAAAAGGCGAACCCTTATATTCATAGATATTCCTGTTATTGTTAAAGGGATGGTTAAAATTAATGGCATGGTTAGATATCAAGTATAAATTAATGCATTCAGATTGCACCAGAATCAGCATTAAAGTAAGCAAAATTTGAGGAATTGAAAGTAAATGAGCTATCATTTTTACTACGCCATCTCTCATATGTTTTCAGAAAACTGTACATTTATACATAAATCAATGACTGAACGGTCCTAAAGGAACAGTCACCAAAAATGAGGGAACATTAAAAAACTTACTGTTCATGCATTCAACGATTTTATGTAAAAAAAAAAAGTTATTTTCGATGTTACCTTGATATGCATCAGAGATGACTGAATATATATTTAAACGTATACCGTTATAGACGGCATTGACTGCTCATGGTTAGGAAAACTAGAAACACCTTTGATAAATTTGGAATTCAGTGGTTGCATTATTATTATTATAAAATTTTATTATTATTATTATTATTATTATTATTATTATTATTATTATTATTATTAGAAATAATGGTCTATCAACCTCATCAGTTTTTATTATTAAATTTCTCATTAATACTGTTGCTCGTTGTTAGTATATATTGTCTAATTCTGTATTTTTTGTAAATATTGAACACTTAAGGGGGAAAATAATATTGACACTATCAGCCAACTTGAAGAATTACGAAATATCTCACATTTTAAAATTGTAAGTTTGTTGTGTAAGGGATCAAGCAAATCATGCTAAATTGTCCCTGTGTTTTCACGGAAAAAACTTCCTCCATAATTATTCAAAATATTTAAAGTTTCTTCACTGAGAATGACTTCCCTTATATACATAAATTAACCCATATGTCCTGTGTCAGTTTCATTTATCTGTCACTCAACCAATCTATCTGTTAGGTATGTGTGTGTGGGGAGGGGTAGGATTAGTGTGAATGTTTGTAAATTTGAACACTCACTTTTATGCTTTTTATATAGCCTATATCTATATACAATATAGGGCATTGTATTTTGCGTGTATGTTTCAATCCTGTGATAACACAGAGACAATATATATATATATATATATATATATATATATATATATATATATATATATATATATATATAGAGAGAGAGAGAGAGAGAGAGAGAGAGAGAGAGACTGTGTGTGTGTGTGTGTGTGTTTGTATGAATGGACTGCAGAGTAAATGTGAGAGATCAGTTATTTTTACCGAAATAATTGCCCAGTAACTTTCGACAGCTCTTGACCTTTGACCTATTCGTCTGAATAGGTGCCGGACTGTTCTCCCGTCTCTCATTGTCGAGTTGCTGCTGAACTTTTTCCCTTCAGCTTCAATGACGTATATTGAATATAAAGGAAATAACGAATGACTTTGGTATGCTTTGTTGCAGTAATCCCTGGACTCTCTTTATGCTGTGTATATAAAGTACATAATGTTCTTTATGCTCATAGTACTATCTATTACAATTCATAAATTGCTTCTTTTTTTTATCTGCCTTGCAGTGCAGTACTTTGCAAGACGCAACCTTTATCGCACTTTCTACGTTTTTTGGCAAGAAGTGACTTCTGCCACCCAGTAGGGAACATTCCTCTGTGGGATCTTCTTCTCGTGTAACTAAGTCAAGAATTGGATGTTTATTTTCATGCTTACCAAGAACACTTAATGCCGTGAGTTCTGTAAACACATCCTTGGTTAAGTCAATGCCCCACTAAGTTGCGAATAACAAATATTTACTCTCGATAAATATAGCTTCAAGCATACATGCCTAGGTGTGCAGTAAGCGCGCAGTTACGTAATGGAACATACATACATACATACATACATACATACATACATACATACATACATACATACATACATACATACATACATACTCGTAAGTAGTTACAAAACCCTTTTCTTTGTTAAAAGATAAATCACATGTAATGGCCAGTGCTTAACTTTAATATTTGCAGTTTCATCACTTGAACGCTGTGATGGTCAGAAGTAAAAGTAAAGGCAAATACAGTGAGAAATAGATCTGCTTCGAAAGTAAGAGATTATTTGTTCTTTTGACAGAACTTTATTGTAAATAAAGTTGTTCTCTCTCTCTCTCTCTCTCTCTCTCTCTCTCTCTCTCTCTCTCTCTCTCTCTCTCTCTCTCTCTCTCTCTCGTGTTAACGAATTTAAACGTATTCATAAATTTACCGTGAGTGAAAGTACACTCCTTGCGGGATGCTCGAGCCTCATTTCGTGTTCTCATTTGCCTAAGTATTGCAAAATTAATTTGAAAGGAAATGAACAAAAGAATTAGTTTCTCTCTCTCTCTCTCTCTCTCTCTCTCTCTCTCTCTCTCTCTCTCTCTCTCTCTCTCTCAAATCCCTTGAATACCTCGTTCAGATTCCTGAGTCCCTTCTGCAACATTTACTATTGGATTCATGTCGTATCTCTCTCTCTCTCTCTCTCTCTCTCTCTCTCTCTCTCTCTCTCTCTCTCTCTCTCTCTCTCTCTCTCTCTCTCTCTCTCTCTCAAATCACCTGAATACCTCGTTCAGATTCCTGAGTCTCTTCTGCAACATTTACTATTGGATTCATGGCGTATGAACAGGTAAATTGCTCTTAAAAGCCAGGAAGTTCTTTAGACAGTGTCTACTTTCCCTAAAGGTTAACCACTGCCTAACCAGTTACTTTATGACCCACCTGTTTAAACGGATGGGAATCTTGGGTTACCTTTTTTTTTAAGGGTGCACGCTGGAGTCTTTTAAGAATGAATGAGGTTTTCTACTGCACAGGATTTTTAAAAATATTTTTCTGTTTGGTAGATTTTTCCATGATAACCTTACCATTTTACGTCGAGGTTAAAATTGATTCCACCGTCGGTTGTAATTTATATATACTGTATATATACATACACACATATATATATACTCGTATATAAATAATATATATATATATATATATATATATATATATATATATATATATATATATATATATATATTTTTTTTTTTTTTTTTTTTTTTACAAAACTAGCACACCAAGCTTCGTCCATTTGCTTGCAGTTCGCCGCTGATATCGATACTGAGAGAGAGAGAGAGAGAGAGAGAGAGAGAGAGAGAGAGAGAGAGAGAGAGAGAGAGAGAGAGAGAGAGAGAGAGAGAGAAAGAACGTGAGCTTTTACGTTCACAAAGCATACGGCATTACAAAGCATGTCATTGATAAACCTGGATATGAACTGATATTTTACATGTTGACTCAAGTAAGCACGCGAACACTTGCTTTCTCTTTAGACTTTCTAATAGAAGATACGGGTGTCATGATCCTGCAAATCGCCGATTTTCATTTACGAGTTCATCTGCACGGAGACATACGTAAACATCCGGAACGATCTCTCTCTCTCTCTCTCTCTCTCTCTCTCTCTCTCTCTCTCTCTCTCTCTCTCTCTCTCTCTCTCCTAGTTTATAAAGAAACTTAGTACAGCTTTTTTCGCTCAGACAGTTGCTAAAAAACTGAATTGAGTACATGATGCAGCAGAACTGAACACATATTTAGCATCTTGTGCTCTCTCTCTCTCTCTCTCTCTCTCTCTCTCTCTCTCTCTCTCTCTCTCTCTCTCTCTCTCTCTCTCTCTCTCTCCTTTCTGTTGACACGTAAGCATTTTTTAGTTAAAAAACAATTACAAAAAACAATGAATATAGAAAAATCTAGATTTGAGATAGATGATCAGCAAAATATCATTACTTAGTTTTTCAATACATTGATCCGTATTTTGTATTTGGCCGAATTTTCTCCATGGTATACAACTAGAATCTGATAAAGTGCCTTAATGCACAGCTGCACAAATGACTTTCATAAGGAGAGAAAAAGAAGTTACTTTTATTCCTCATTGTAAACCACATAGGTCTAGGGATGGAAGAATCTCAGCTTGCATGACAAGTACTGACATAGGCCAAATTTATTGCCAGTTGTAGGACCAATTCTAGTGCTTGCTGTAGGGTACAATTATTATTATTATTTTTTTTTGTGGGATAAGAAAATACTGTAGGTAGGTAGAGAAGGAGCTCGCATTTAATAATAATAACTATATGAAGGAAGCAGTAAGAGCAAACAAAGCTACATTAATCACAAGTACTGTGTTGGTTTCGTGTTCAAATTATTTTTGTTCATATAGGTAAAAAAAGCTAATACTATTCTCACTGTCAAGCGTACAAGAAAAAAAACGGTACACATAGGCAAAATTTTAATACACGTCATTTCAGAAAACGCCTAATGAAGAAGGATGTTAAGGATTATTCGCTAATCGGAGAGTTGATAACGTTGATCTTCAGTTTTGTTCTCTCATAAAGTGAGCATGACTTACAAATACTAAAATAATAGTTGACGAGCTTTGAAATTAGCAACACTATAAATCATTTCCTTTGGTATTCAACGGTAGTTTCAGTTAATAAGAATAAAAAATGAAGGAGCAAGAAAACAATGGTGAGACTTTAATAAACAAACATCTTGACTCTGCTGACCCCACCTACAGATATAAACAAGACGTTGTTGCTGTCATCTGTCCGACATACCAGAACAAAAATGAGGTCAAGCGAAGGGTCTCCGTGGCAGTGGAGATTTGGGTCAAAGGTCAAATACCTGTTCGGTCCCAAACCTTCACGAAGGAATGATGGTAAGGGCTGAAGGAAAGCAAAGCCTTCAGTGGCAGGAAAGGAAATATGTAGCCATTAGTCTAAACTGGAGGAGGATGATCCAGGCTGAGAAAGAAAGGCGGAAGCTGTAGGCACTGGGGGAGTCGAACTGTGTGAGGCCTCTGACCCGTAGCTATTTAAGATACAGGCGAGGGTTAAGGCTTGATCCGAGTGCGTGGTTGTTATACCAACATCCCAATGCCGGTTAGGATGGGCATCTGTTTAACCGTGGGATCTGTTATCATGTATCGTTTGACATAAACAGCTTAGACTCCACACCCGGTCTGTGCACATAAAGAGAGAGAGAGAGAGAGAGAGAGAGAGAGAGAGAGAGAGAGAGAGAGAGAGAGGGGCTTTGGGGGCAGGACTGGGGAATTTGAAAAGAAAGATTTCAAAGCCGTAGTTATTCTCCGTGACAAAAATTTTAACGGGACGTAGTGTACGAGTATACATCCAATTTTCTAACAAGAAAACAAGGGCTTTAGGGGCAAAAGGCATATAGCAATATATATATATATATATATATATATATATATATATATATATATATATATATATATATATATATATATATATGTGTGTGTGTGTGTGTGTGTGTGTGTGTGTGTGTGTTTGTGTGTTTGTGTGTCTGTCTGTCTGTGCATGTGTGCGTGTAGTGTGTGTGTGTCGACTTGTATCCAAGTTTATTCTTGTTAAATTACTTCCTTCCGGTTAATTACAATTGTCTGACGACTTGAGCGAGATCCATTTCATATGGACATCTCATTTCAAATTTCGTAGATCATAAAAAAGAAGTGTATTATTCCATTTCTTATCGTGACATTTTTTATTGTAACTAATATAAAGCAACTAGAAGACTTGTTTTTTTGTTTTTTGGCTGTGACATTTTTCAAGATTAGAATCTGGTAAGAAATCAATGAGACAGTTTGACAGCTTGTGGCATCAGGATATATCTAACCACCCCCCAAACAACAATCTTCCATCCCCCTCCCCCCCCCACCCCAATCCTACACCTTCCCTGCTGCTTCAGTACCCATATCTTAACCTAAATATCAAAGGAGCGATGATTCATGGTTCCTCCTGATTGTAAGAATTGTTCGCTATAGATTTCACGCTCATTCAAATTTCAGTAGTGCTGTTTTAACTAAGCTAGTGATTGTGGGCGCTGTTAGTCAACCTGGCTCTAGTTTATGGAAATAATCAGAAATATTTTTTTTTCCGAGGACACTAATTTCCAAATATTACCGATTTATTTGCTTTGAAGGGTGAAGGCATCTCTCTCTCTCTCTCTCTCTCTCTCTGACAATGTTATGGTGGAAAACTGGGCCACTCTTCGTAGCAGTGAAACCAACTTGTTTCTTTAGTAATTTGCTAAATTCTCTCTCTCTCTCTCTCTCTCTCTCTCTCTCTCTCTTTGTGTGTGACAGCAGTGATTATACGCGCTCATCTCTTGACATGAAGGACCATGTTCGACTTATTGGTTGGCGCTATAGGCGAGAGAGAGAGAGAGAGAGAGAGAGAGAGAGAGAGAGAGAGAGAAATATGCTACCAGATGTCAATGTTCATTTATCCGTCAAAATGTATACCAGCAAAACGGGAGGACCTGGACGAAATAGTCTTCATCCCAACGAAGTGAAACCGTCCATGAGATATTACCCCCTTTTCTCTCTCTCTCTCTCTCTCTCTCTCTCTCTCTCTCTCTCTCTCTCTCTCAGTGCTTGAGCTGCGTTCCAAAACTGATCGCTAATCCGGGCCTCGCTGCAGTGGTACCAATTTGCGTCCATTTGAAAACGGTCCCTTCATTGTAGTACTATACCGCTGCGGTCATGCTTTCAATAATGGTATCTTATTCAAACGCATTCAGCTGCAAACGGACAATTATTCTGGGTTAGAATTCCGTTGGACTTGACGTTCGAGAATTGACTGACTTTGTAACCGAGTAAAAAAAGGGTAACCAGAAGCTTCCCCTGTGGTAATTTTCTGCGTGATGTGAATTCTGTTTTCTGGGAATTCTTTGTTGAAGAAGTTTTATGTAGGACGAGGCTGACTGGTTTTGAAAATTTTCAGCAAATAATAATAAAATAATAATAATAATAATAATAATAATAATAATAATAATAATAATAACAATAATGAATGTAGCCTTGCCTTGATACAAGGATTCCTTTCACAAGCAAGACCATGTTCTCCTATCTTCATAGACGGTGTTCTCATGTTTTTGGATTTTTATTTATTTACTTTTTTATTTATTTGCTTTTTCAGGCCTTTGCGTCGCACGAATCGGGAGGCAAAATTAATTTTTTTAATGTTATTAAAACGCAGTACAGTTTTACCAAAATTCACTCCGAATACTCACGAATCAACATTGGTGCGTAATCTATTTCTTGCTGTATGCCATCATAAGATCCAGTTCAATTTCGTTTAAGTGTAGCAAGCATCAATCCCTCAAACGACTTTAGAATTATCACTAATACGTGAATTGTAGAATGGAAGGAATAAAAATTTTCAAAGGGTAAAAATAAGTAAAAAAAAATTAACCTAAATAAAATCACGCAAGAAAAAATTTTCAAAGACTAAAATTAAGCAAGAAAAAAATGGACCTAAGTAAAATCACGCAAGCAAAACGAGACTGAAAGTTTGTACACACCCTTTCTGTAATTGAATGATTGCATTCTAGTTCATCGAACTGCCAAGGGAGACAAGGCAAGACAAGACAAGACAAGACAAGGAGGAGATTTGTCTGAACGCTTGGCTGACCAACGACAGCACACTAAAAGCCACCACTGTCTTTTGTGGTTAGGCTTCGCTGGCACTGGTGAAAGTTCTGAGAGAACAGAGCCTGGGAGAGTCAGAATCTGGGAGAATCAATAAGGATTTTTTAACGACATCCGAGTTGGATCATTGAAAATACTTTTCCGTTCTCTCGTTTCTTTGATGTTCTGATTCTGAGCTTTGCAGGGCGCTTTTTATATCGTGGAAATGTGCGGCTATTTACTCGTTGCAAAAAAAAAATTGTCATTTTGTTGCGTGGAAATCGCATTATTTAAAAGAAACAGTTTTTGCCTCTTTATCTTCAAGTGTAACCATTCCCATTAGGGAATGTAGCCTGCTCACCATCTTATGTTATTAGATAATTATAAAAAAAACTTTTAGAGTGTTAACATTCTTTTCCTACCACCAATATCAAACGACAATGCCATTCTTGGTGACTGTAATCGAGGTCGCTGTCACAAACGCATACTTCTTACATTGTGCAGCCTTGGTGGCTTGAAAGTTAACAGTCAGATGCTGTGAATAACTTGCTTTTTGTCTTGCTCCATAATAATAATAATAATAATAATAATAATAATAATAATAATAATAATAATAATGGTGAAGAAATCCACAATGATGTAAGTGTCAATGAATATTAAAATATATATATACAAAACGAGACTCCTCCTCAGGGAGAATCGAACAATTTCTCGAAAGCGCTCGTTTTTTATATATATATTTTTAATATATATTTACACTTACACCGTTGCAGATTTCTTCACCATTGGTGACTCATGCTATTTTGAGGATTTATGAATAATAATAATAATAATAATAATAATAAAAGCAGCATGTAGGTTTCGGGAATATACTTTATTCCTTTTTCAATTCTTGATCAAGCCGAATCTTAAGTTCTGTATCTCACCATTAGTTGCGATCAGCAACTGTGTCATGAGGAAACGTCTCTCTCTCTCTCTCTCTCTCTCTCTCTCTCTCTCTCTCTCTCTCTCTCTCTCTCAATCATCACACCTTGGTCGTTTCCTGCTTGTAACTCCGACCTTTGTTCTGAATGTCGTCCCCCTTTGCTGATCAGCCCAGTTACTCCACTATATGCAATTGCCTTTTATTACTGATACTATGGTTAATATGGTCAAGACTCCATACTTAGAATCGAAATCAACCTTGATAGCTGATTGCCAAGCTTGTAACATTTGGCTAATTATAAAGCGTTGCCACTCTAAGTGACTAAACTTCATAATTAGCCAAGCAGAGGGTGCGGATAGTATCGTTTTCTTTGAACGCTGTCAAAACAAAGGAAGATGGGTAGGACTGTAAGTTGATATAGTTCTCGTTCTACATCCAAGTTAGTTCCTTTTATCATTTCCATTTTTTATGGTTTTGCCATGCTTTTTCTGCACCCAGGTCAAATTCCTTGTCTTCCGCTGGCTTGCGATTAATTTCCCGGCATTCCAAGGAGTCCAAAGCGTCTCTCTCTCTCTCTCTCTCTCTCTCTCTATAGGCCTAAACCTTGACTTTACCTAGCCTGCTATAGATTCACGTTGCATATTTCTTGTATCCGTCGCGAATGGAGGTAAAATCGCATCTTAGAGTATAGGCCATATTCATCTAGAAGAAAGATATCCTAAAATATTAGGACTGATAAAAATACACTTTTATGGTGTATGGAAGTTTTTCTCCGGTTAAGGAATGTGCTTATGATACATCTAAGACCTCATTTTTCATATTCTCTCTTGCAGGGCAGTGCTTAGACTTGAGTAAAGCGATAGGAATCGTGTAAAACCATATTGTGAAGGTTAATGGTGAACAACAGGTTTTGGAGTACATTCTCCTTTATAGATTTGGGGCGTTAGGCACGTCAGTGAAAATCGAAATAAGAATTCTGCGTCTTATGGTGTTTTTCTAGATTATGCAGTTATTTATCTCTGTTATTTCACAAAAAAAAAGAAATCTTTTATGGGTTCTTTCTCCCATCCTCAAAAAGACCTAAAACGAAAGAAAAATTGTGACAGAAAATTTTGCCTTTTCTTTTTTGTCAGTCCAGTTCTTTCTTTGTTAGTCCAGTTGACATCGGTATTCTTCCTCTGTTTAAATTGCAGCATAGCAAGTCTTATGACTCGGATGTTGGTGGGCCGTTCACCCGGCGTTGCACCCCGTGAACGTTTCCGGTGAGTGCAAAGAGAGAGAGAGAGAGAGAGAGAGAGAGAGAGAGAGAGAGATTTTAAATTTTGAAATTTACGAGCGTGAAAATTGTCATTCCAAAGTCACAGAAGAACGCCAACGGTTATTTAGTTGTTATATGTCATCCGCGGGTCCGGTTGCTTTGTTTTTCTGTTTTCGTTAGTGAGATGTCGTATTTCATCCGTGGTTCCGTTTGCTTTATTTATTTATTTTTTTTTTTTTGTGAGATGAACCCTTTTAAGAGAATTGTTATGGAAGGTAGACGGGGCATGCTTCACAAGTTAAATGCCCTCGATGCTAAGCAGATTGTCCCGTAATTTCATCAATTTTACTAACATACTTGTAGTTCTGCTTAGCGTGACCTTATAATATGCGATCAAAAAATTTAATGTTTTGTGCTTTTACATTTTTCAGTCGCCTTTCACTAAGTTTGAAAGGGGGGTTTTTAAAAAGAAAAAAAAAAAAATAAATAATTTTAAGTTTTTTTCGAAGAGGGTATCTTTCACTTTGTTTGGAAATTCTCCTGGAAATTTTCACAGCTGGGAACGGCTGGTTCTTCTACTTCAGTGAAACCTTTTTGTATTTATTTATTATTTTTTTTTTAGCAAATCAGGTTGATCAAGGTTCTTCATATTTTAATATCCCTCCATTTTGCTGCCAGTTCTATTGCAGTATCTTGAAAATTGCAAATGAATGGCAACTGCAGACAGCATTGATTATGATCATGGAAATTATTATTATTATTATTATTATTATTATTATTATTATTATTATTATTATTATTATTATTACTTTGGTAAAAATGTATCTATAAGATTTTTTGGAATCTGTTCACTTTTTACGTAGAGAAAAATACAAACGTACAGAAAGTTTTCGTGGCATAAGAACTTCGACATTGTCATGTGAAGTTCCAACAGATTGCGGTCTTATTACGAATTAGATTCCATAAAGAAAACCTGACTACAACAGTTATCATATAAACAAAAAACTCGACTACATCAATAATCACACAAGCAAAAGAAAAAACTTGACGAGCATCAACGAAAAACTGCGACTGCATCAATATTCGTGTCAGCAGATAATGATTACATCAATACTCACACAAGCAATGATTGAATGCTGTGGTATTAAATACAATTACACCTCTGACAACTGACTGAAGACGATGTAATTCGATGGATGCAGATAACGTTGATATTGAATACCGTAGTTTTAAGAACAGTTACAATGACCGAAGACGATGTAATTCAGTGGATGTTGTAGCCTTAAATACAATTACAATGAAATAAGGCGATGTAATTCGATGGATGTTGTGGCTTTAAATACAATTACAATGACGAAGACGATGTAATTCAGTGGATGTTGTAGCTTTGAATACAGTTACAATGAAATAAGACGATGTAATTCGATGGATGTTGTAGCTTTAAATACAATTACAATGACGAAGACGATGTAATTCAGTGGATGTTGTAGCTTTAAATACAGTTACAATGAAATAAGACGATGTAATTCGATGGATGCAGATATCGTTGATAAAAAGAGACATGGGGTTGTTTTTGTGGATGTTCTAGCTTTAAATACAATTACAATGAAATAAGATGACGTAATTCGACGGATGTTGTAGCTTTAAATACAATTACAATGACCGAAGACGATGTAATTCCCTTTCGTGAGGGCAGTCTGTACTGTAGGAATCTTGGGTGTAAGGAAATGAAAAGATTGAGGTCAGGTTGCCTTGTACCCATGGGTCAACGAGTTCCTAATCGTGAGGGCAGTCTGTACTGTAGACGGTATATCTGGGCCTTAAGGCCTTGACCCAAGATTGAAAGATCTTGCCTTGACCCAGCAGATGACGATATATATATGAACGATAACAGTTGTACTGTGAATATATATATATATATATATATATATATATATATATATATATATATATATATATATATATATATATTGTGTGTTTGTAAAGATAAAAAAACATAAAATACATTTAATAAACGTGTGAAAGAAGCGGAGTATAGTATTGTATGGGATATTTAAAAAACGTGTTAAAAACTTGCAGTGAAAACAAAATGGGTGGATAATTTAAAAAAATAATTTGAAAAATTGTTTTGAAGTATTTATCATTACATTGTGTTTTAAGAGTGCGGCACTTGGCACTTGTAAATGTTATGTAGGCGTTGAAAACTTAACGTAACTTTTTTTGTGCAACTTTGCGAGAATGCTCGCTACAAAATAATTTTGCTATTCATGCGTTTGCTCAATAGTATTTTTATTTTTTCATAGATTCGTCTTTTCTCGAAGTTTGATAATAGTTACAGTAAATATTTTGTTTTTCTTGCTATCTTGTATTTCCCACTCAAGTGGAGCTTTCGAGTTGCTTTGGATGGCCCTTGAACGACTCTTGGACTTTCCTGTCTTAGGAGGCATGGTTAATTCCATAATAGGCCTATACAGATGCCTCTGGGCGCACGGGACGCCTGTTGGGATTAGTTCCGGAGAGTGGACCGCACGGCGTAGCTACCAAGCTATCTGACCAGTCCTGCCCTCTACCTTGACGCCGTGAAACTACGAAAATTCAGTTTTTTTTCATTTATGTTAGTAAGTTAGCTGAGGATACACAATATATTATGTTTACCGGGGTAAAGTGTCATCATCAACATCTGGAAGCTGTTGAATGTGTTTTAATACAATTTTCAGAGTGTACATAGCTTAACTGACCGTTTTTTTGTTGCCCCATTGCTCCAATGCAAGCCCAACTTTATCTAAAGTAACAATAAAAAAATATCCAGCAACAGATAGACGGTGAAGTGATTGTGCCCCATTGAGGACCAGTGTATTTTTTCTGCCTAAGAGAGAGAGAGAGAGAGAGAGAGAGAGAGAGAGAGAGAGAGAGAGAGAGAGAGAGAGAGGTCTGTAGGGATTGTAATAAGCCCTCTGGAACGTAGTGATACTATGCACCCTGCCCCTTGTTGGTTTGGTGGTGGATAAAAGAAATATGTCACGGGGTCTTTGTCTTTCTTTGTTATTTTGATTGCTCATTATTTTAAAAAATAAACTAAAACAAAGGTTACAGTTCTTTTTGGGGTTTTGTTCATAGACCAAATTATGATCTTTCCTGAAACTATTTCAGTTTATTCTTTTGTTAAGGATGAAAGCAGCCAAGAAAGTATTTTTTTTTTATGTTAATCTAGTCATGCCGCCAGCACTGGCTCTTACTCGTACATAATACATGGAACAATTGATTTGTAATGAAATGATTTGCCATTTTTTGTTTGTTCTGTAATAATTATTTCTATTTCAGTATGCATTATTTTATTTTTACCACAGAACCAAGTGACGTTCTTATTGACCAACGAAAATTCGGAAAGATCATGCTAAACTAGTTCAGTAAATTGTAATCAGTGCAGGTTCCTTCTTTGGTAAAGCTACTGACAAAATTTAACAGAGTGCTAAACATAGGTGATAGATATCATCCTTGGCAAAGTCTTTGTTCTCTCCAAATATATAATAGTAAACAATACTCGTATCAACACTTATATACAGCTCTTTATATGAAGATTTTCTTTATGTGCTTTGCAATATGGCATGGAAGGGCATTAGAGAATTTTGACATTTTCTAAAATATTCATCCTTGGCGCGAACGAAAATGTATAGTTCGCCCTCTGAAAGGCCGTGTCGAAAATGCAGCGTTGCCAAATCCCCAAGTCCAGTAAATAGACTCGGTCATAAATAAAAGATTGGAGTTTAATTCTGTACCTGAAACTAACTGAAACATTTCGAAAACCAAATGAATGATCTCAGTTATTATAATTGTCGTAGCAGCTAAAGAGAGAATAGACCAAAATGTGAAATTTGGCACAAAAAAAATCTATCTTTGCCATTTCTTAATTCCGGCACCTCAGGGAAATGCAAGTGAGGAAATTGTGATAAATCATCAGTTATTTTATCCCCATGTCTCACGACTTGTTTCGAATCATGTTACACAAACTTACAAACCCTTCTGGTTTCATTAAACTGGATTTTTTTTTTCTTTTTCATTATTTACACTTATTTTTAGGCTTCGTTTTGTAAATGGTTCACCGTTTTCTGTCAACACGTGAGCATAATGGAACATTTAATTAAAATGATAAATTTTGTTGTTGTAAAGATTAGTTTTCTCATTCAGTTTCCACTGAATATGGACAGCAGTTATTAGAAAAATAGAGAAAATTTTATATAAACTGAATGTGGCAGACGCAGAAATCACTCTCAATAAAAATGTTTGAAAGAGGGTCCACTACCCATATATGATAATAATAATAATAATAATAATAATAATTATTATTATTATTATTATTATTATTATTATTATCATTATTATTATTATACATTCCCGTTCGTATTTTACAAATTATTATTATTATTATTATTATTATTATTATTATTATTATTATTATTATTATTATTATTATTATACATTCCCGTTCATATTTTACAGTGTTCACAAACATTCGTCTTTCACAATGTCATTGTCAGTAAAGTAGCTACCAGAGAGAGAGAGAGAGAGAGAGAGAGAGAGAGAGAGGGAGAGATTTTCTAGGTCTTCAAAGCATTGAGCGTCGTCTTGTGGTTTTTTAATGCCTTTGGCCTGCTTATTATAACCTTCAGTTGTGGCCACCGTTGTTCGTCAGCTTTACTCTTCTGAACATAATTGTTTGGTTTTTTCCTTTTTCATCTTTAATTTCTTTTTAATGTTTTCTTTCTTGATTTATATTTTCCCACATCTTCATTTATAATCATAGCTATGCCACTTCTGTTCCAAAGTCGAAGATTTTTCTATGTCCTTTTAGGACATAATTATCACTGGCCTCTCTCTCTCTCTCTCTCTCTCTCTCTCTCTCTCTCTCTCTCTCTCTCTCTCTCTCTCTCTCTCTCTCTCTGTAGTCGATTATGTCCGGCAGTTCAAATAAATACTTTGTGCGTTAACAAAAAGAGAGGTTGATTGTGTGAGGATAAGTCATCAGTTTTTGTACATTTGTAAGCGTACCATGTGTGTAAACATTTGTACAGAAGTTGAGGTCATTGTGGCTACGAAAAATACATATATGTGTGAAGGAACCAGATTATGCTGTTAATGTTTGTGAGAGAACCTCAGGAGAATTATTATTATTATTATTATTATTATTATTATTATTATTATTATTATTATTATTATTATTATTATATATACCGTCTGTAATTTTCTTGGTCGTTATGCAAACGTTTGAGCAACACTTAAAAAATATTACTTTTTAGGTGGAACAACAAGTTTTAAAGTAAGGTCCTCACACCCTCAAATAGGCCTATACTCAGGGTTGAACTTTCGGTGCACTTTAAACAATGCGCAGGTAGAGAATTCCTGTAGAAGTGTAGTAAGTCCAGAACTTCATAATACTGAGAAGTTATGGTAGATGCGTGCTCCTTTGCGGTTGATTCGAGCAGTTATGGCTGCTGACCACATTGTACTTCGGTGGTTTTAGGGTGATTGATTGGTTTAAGGTTCTCTAGCGTCGTGACGTTACAGGCCATTTGCACTGAAGGCGCTTGATATCACCTGGCTGGAATATACTATAACGTCCACATATCTGAGAAGTTTCTTTGCCTCGAAGTTTTGTCAGAAGTTTGCAAAAGAAGACTGGGGAGCGTTGAGAATCCTATATGCTGTGTATTTGCATTGTAAATCATATGTATATATCGATGCAGATGCCTAGTGTTGCCAGGACGTGTCATCTCCAAAAACAGGACTACTTTAGCACATTTTTTGAAGCGCAGTCCATGAGATTTTGTTTTACAGCCGAATGTTGAAAAATTAGATACGACTGTTTATGAACAGTTTGTTGTTAGGTACGTCACAGTCATGTTCACCTTTATCTGTCCACTTACTCATTATAGCGTCTGTGCTAATGCTGAAACTTTATAACGAGCTCACTAAATTTCTTCAGTGAATTCCTTTGTGGAATATTACCAGCAGTTGAGCGAAAAAGACATTCCATATTCACACTCACGATTATTGCGAAGACACATCCCTCTTCACTGAGAAACATTACAACATTTCTCACATAGTATTATGAAATAAGACCCATTGCGTACACCGCACAAAAAAAAGTACGGTGAGAATTTAAAAAAAAAAAAAGGGGGTATACGAGATGACTGAATATGAAGAGTATGATTTTTGTTAAAGGTTAGTAATGAGGGAGGAGCATGTTCTCGAAAGCTCTCCAGATACCATTTAATGAATTGTAATATGAATAACACAAACATGTGAATTTCCTTTACTAATATTATTAATATTTACCTCTTGATAAGAGCCCACAAAGATCCTGTACCATCGTATATTAATACTATAGTATTTACTTTTACTTTTCGCTCACGTAATGGCCTTCCATGGAACGTTTCACGCTCTGATTCTATGCCATGTTTAGCTTCAGTGATCTGGGAAAGAACGAATGCTTTTGGGAAAAAAAAAAGAAACCACTTTAAATGATCCATAGAGGTGTCGTTCTATTTTTGGCGTGTCTTTTTGTCGTCACGTTCTACATTCGTCTGTGTTTTATGTCGTGATTAATTTGAAGACTGGTGTGTGCATAGTAGCTGCCAGCGTGAAAGAGAGGGTTGTCCGGGTTGGACGATGGCATGTTTAAACGTTGAGCGCATTGGCCTTATACTGTCGTCAATACAAAGAAAAAGAATAATTATACAGATACATGTTATTATGCTTATATTATAGAGACGTTATTCTCTAGAATCAAACTAGAGTTTATACACTCGTGCCATTTTCAAAACGTGGCAAAAGCGGAGGGTTGAGTTTTGTGTAAAAACTGCAGATTGGGCAAGTAACCAATCGCTGTTGTGTTATCATAGTCACAAAATATGGTGGTTTGGTCCAAGCGACGATGACAAGTGCAGTTCTTGAGAAAGATCAGTTGCACCTTGATCAGGATTCGTAATTTGTTAACTTGTCACTTTAAGCGGATAAAGTTTCCATACAAAGAAAATTTCCCAGAGAGAGAGAGAGAGAGAGAGAGAGAGAGAGAGAGAGAGAGAGAGAGAGAGAGAGAGAGAGAGAGAGAGAGATACGGGCTTGGTCCTTGAGCCAGCCCAGTATCTTGCCTATTAAACAACACCGTATACGGAAAGAATGTTCGCGTTTATGTTTTGAGTAAGCTTGTATTATTCCAGCGCGTGACCTTGGCTCATCAAGCAGCTATTTTGAAGAAAGACATGGACTTAACCTTTTTATTTATTAACTTTCAGGACACTTCGGTCTATGGCACTGGTGCACGGGGAATGACGAGATGAGCAATGGCTTGGCCTGTTCAGGAACCCTGGACGACTTCAGCACCCTGATGAACACGGCCTCCAGGGCTGCCACCATCCTCGTGGGACTGTCCGTCGTGGTAACCCTGCTCTGCATCTGTTGCATGCTGCTCTTCTTCTTCTTTAGCTCTTCCGTCGTCTTCCACATCACTGGCTGCATGCAGCTTCTCGCAGGTGGGAAAAAAATAATTTTTTTATTTACTTATCTATGAATACGCTGTCTTGCTGATATACGTGTATTGTGAATAACCACACTTTTACCCTCGTTTTTAGGTGACTTCGAAATGTGGTTGTATTTTAAGCTGGGGAAAAAATCGTTTGGTCACGCTGGTTTCGTGTTTCCCATATCTCCATGGTTATTTCTTCATTCTGTCTGTCGTAACTTTAGTTTAGTAAAATTTAGCAACGATTTTTATTTCCTCGGGAGAAATAAATTATTTTATTGACTGATACGTCCCTGTGGTGAAGATTTAACGATTGCTGTGTATAACCTTCTGTTGATATTAGCTGTCAACCAGACAACTGAATTAATTACGGACTTCATTATCCCTCCAAAATCTTAAAATAAAGTCTAGTCTGTTAACCGTTCAATGAATTTATATACTGATAATATACCCAAAAGCAACATAATCTTTAGTATTTTGTCAAAGAGTGTAAAATCTGGCTCCAGTGTGCATAGCATGACTTGCAAAATAATCTGAGAATGCCTTTTCGTATCATTGCCCTCTCCTAATTCTACCGCCGAAATAAGAAAGAAGAATGAACTTAGCTACTGCCAGTCAGATTAAGTGGAAGGTACACGAAGTTTTCATGCTCACTTGAAGTTTATCACGCTCCCAAATACGTATAGGTTTTTTAAAACTAATTCTAGTGGCATCCAAGATACCGGTATACAGCCATCATCATTCGGAGGCACTTTAGTTTTCAATATTATCGTAAAGGTAGACTGAGAATGCTTTCTGTCATTATCAGCGTTATTATCGTCATGACTTCCTTCAGCTTTGCTGCTCGTCGTCGGCGTGGTGGTCTTCCCAGCAGGATGGGCTGCGGCCGAAGTGCGGGAGGTCTGCGGTCCAACTGCCCGTCAGTATAACGTGGGAGAATGCGAAATCCGATGGGCCTATATCCTGGCCATCATCGGCGTCTTGGATGCCGCAGTGCTCTCGTCTCTTGCCTTCGTGCTGGCTACCAGGCACGTGAAATTGCACCCGGAACCTGAGCCCATATACGGCGGATCTGTCTACAAAGGTTAGTCTTCGAATTTCTCAGTTTTCTCCAGTAGCTGAAGCACTTATGTGATGGTGGTTTTAAGACCATCTGTACTTTGTGTGTTTTTTTTTTTTTTTTTTTGCACAATAAATTGTTTCTTCTTGATGGGATTTTGTCATTTTATACTTGGGCGATTGTAGAGTAATCTGTTACACTGTAGCAAGTGGAAAACCATGAGTTAATATCATCTACCCTTAAGGAAATAGATTATCTGAAGATAGGTATCATTAAAATTGTCCTCTGCTTTTTTTTTTTTTTTAATCCACCATTGCTTTCCTGCTTTACATGACGTAGCAGTCTTAACGTTTTTACAGCTTCACCATTGGCTTGCTCGATATAAGTGTGCGTAATAATAATAATAATAATAATAATAATAATAATAATAATAATAATAATAATAAAGCATCTAATCAGATGGGCTGAGACATATGTATTATTATTCTCAGTATTTAAATTTGATGAGTATTTTTAATATTTGCATTTACATTCGATGGATCTCGTTTGCCATTTATTTAAAAACACGCAAGAAAGTTATTAGAAAGTGTAATACCAAATGACATGCTTACGAAAATAAGGGAGTTTATCTTGCAAGTACCCCATTTGAAATGGCTAGAAGGTACGTTGGCCAGAAAGGGGTGCCCTGTCTCTTACAGGCATCTGTAAGAAGGGCTTGAGTAGGTCTCCCTTGGATAAGTAGGGTCCCTGGACTGTACAGTTAAACCTGCGATGAGACCTACATTATAAAACAAGGCCTTTGGGCTTCTCGGGAACCACCAGAACCTCTGCAAATCAGGGACCAAAGATTCCCTCTGGAATCCCCGGAGGATTGCTTCCAAGGTCTAGAGAGTATAGGATACTCCTTAGACCTTGATTGCTTCTATCATGCCAAACTGGTTTGATTTAGTTTTGGAAAAAGACACACCGCTGTGTTGCCACGGACTCCGCACCTCAGTGAGAGGCCAAACTCGCACCTACATGGGTAGTCCGACAGTGTAGCACTATTCTTAATATATACACTTAGATATTTTGTCTGAATGATCATTTTAAATGGAGTATTTGCCTTTATGAATCTTGTATACATTTTGTCAGAATGATAATTTTAAATGGAGTATTTGTCTTTATGAAATACATGTCAGTTGGTACTACCATTTCTAATAACTTTCTTGGTTGTATTTAGATTATTTTGAATGCTCTTATTATTGCAAGGCCGATGTTGGGTCCCAGATTCAAAAACTCTTTCCACATCATACAATTCTGGACTGCCACGGCGTCCATCAACGTGAATTATGTCCGAATCTTTGGCCATTCCATTGCAGGTCAGATGAACCCAGGCTTCGTGGGCGACGCAGCCAGCCTGGCCGGGTCTCGCAAGTCCCTGAATCTTCAACCAGTGATGCTGATGCCTCACCCGGATCACGACAGATACTCGGAATACTCGCACCACACGGGACGGTCCAAGTCATCTGCTGCTTACCGGGCTCATTATGCATCTTCTGTCCAGAACTTCCAGTTGTAATTTTTTTGTTTGTTTTTTTGGGCAGATAACTGACATTTATATCAGTCTGGAACGTTCAAATTGTGATTTAGGAATAGCGTTTCTCCTTTCAGCTGAAACACAATTGGAGTTAAAACAAGGTAAAGAAAAAATATTCTAAGACAATTGATAACACCGATTGGTATCTATAGTGAGCTCTTGCCAACTGCGTGTCAGTTAATTTGAGGGTTGGTTTTATTTTGTTGATTTGTAAATATCGAGATTACTTTGTTTGATTGCTCTTGAGCTTAACACATTGTAATTTCTCATTTTATGCGTTGTATGTGACCTTCGCTCCAGTAAATTCTCCAAATAACTATTCAGCGCCTTGAGGGGAAAAATTGGAAGAGAAAGGACGCAATAGCCAAACGCCATTGTTGTAGGTATTCAACATCCGACTGATAAGTATAGTCAAGTAAAGGAAGCATTACTCATCGTTTCTGCAATTCAAAATGTTTTGTTTATAAGTAGATAAATAAGGTCGTATGATCTTTTGAATGAATATTAATAATCCTTCGACTCATTAGGTAAGACCAAGGGTGTGAGACCGTCGGACCCAAACAGGTAAAAACCATTATACCTTTTGTACAGGTATTTTCTTTTTACTCGTTGATTTAAGATATCACTGTGTGTTTTTTTTATGTTTACAAGTTTTTGTTTAAATCTCTGTGTGACTGGTAACTAACTACGTTTGGTAATTACTGGAAAGTGTCTTGTTAATCATATCGAAGTTCCTCCAGATACAAATTATCATGAATTAATATATGATCACTTGTATTATACTGCTGTATACTCAAAACCTGTAGCTTGTATATTACTTTAACTTGATTAAACGCTGTATGTGTGATTTGTCTGCTAAGAATGTAGTCTTATTTTTCCGTAAGCATCCCATGTACTCAAACAAAAGAAAATAACCGTCATTTTTAATATATCAATTTTATTTCGTCTGTCAAAATTACAGCTGTATTAAATTTAACCCGTCATAAATTATTTGTATAATGTTGTATATCTGTTAGGTCAACATACAAAATAGCCTTTTATCATTCATATGAATCAAGATATATGTGGTATATGTAATGTAAAGGAGAAGGCTGAGATACTGTGGCCATTTAATAAGAAGAAAGGAGGTGGAACCAATCAAGAGAGCTAAGAACATGCCAGTGTTGGGGAGGAGGAGTGTGGGGCGCCAACGGATCAGATGGATGGATGTGGGGAGGCGGGGGAATATGGGTGAAGTGGAACTTGCGGAGGAAGATGCAAGGAATAGAAACAGATGGAGAAAGTTGACTCGAGCGGTCGACCCTGCTATACAGCGGGACTAATAAGGTCGAAAGAAGAAGATTCATATGAAACATACAGTTGTAATGTTATTTTTACAACAAAGTTTTCCCTAACTGAATGTTGTGGTAATGATGATTATTATTTTTCCAGCTGCTAATTAGGCTAAAATGCGGTATAGCTTTGTTGGAAGAGAGAAGAAAAAATGTGCCCGCCAATTAGTAGTACTATGCGCTCTGTCTTGTACTGTACAACTAAAATAAGTAATATCAATACAGAAGCTTTTGATAGAGACAAAGTCTACAGTAAGGGAAGCTTTTGCCCATGCTTATGATATCTCAAACACAACATGATATTTCCCAAGTATAGTTGCATATCACACACCTTGCTCTTTCATGAACAGGATTTGCTTTCATTCTGTCAATCACCGGGGTCGATTTCTTCAAGAAATGAGCAAGACGGGACGCATCGGACTGTCAGGGCTGTGGTTCGATCGAGCTTCCTCGCCCATTTGGTTTTGCCTACTTTCTCCAAGATGAGCTCCTTAACCGACGGGCACAGCTTAAGGACTCCCCTCAGAGCCTCTGCAAACTTTTTGCTAATGTTCAGGCCCTTTATGTGCAATGTCATGATGTTCAGAAAGCAGTCACTGCTCAAAAGAGTGATCTCATTCGCTATACTCTCTGAAAACATTATGCACTGGAGATTAGGGGCGGTTTTAATCAGTTTTTCAAAAACGGGAGCAACGCTTCTCGAGTCCCTGTCCAGAGTCCCACAGAACTCAATTTTCGTCAGTTGTCTGAGTGGTTTGAGTTTCAGTCTGAGAAGAGCGCTAACATCAATGATCCAAGCTGCTTCTAAGCAGAGGCAAAACTCCCTTAAAATAGGGCAATAGTTTAAGCAATGAATACCCTCGGCCAGATCAGCTGTGGTGCTCACTTGGATCGTGAGCATCAGGAGTACCCTGCCGGCATCCCTGAAAAGAATGGAGTAACTCTGCCCTGGTGCTGGATGGTTACCGTACAAGTTCATAGCATCACGGAGGACCAATAATTTTAACCCGTCGAAGTGGGAAAAGCAACGAGCTAGGTAAATGTCTATCCTGCTCCCGAACAACCAAATGGCAGTGCCACTCAACTCCAAGTGGTTGATGTTGCAGCTTTCTTTGAAGCTGGTGAATGTTTTGGAAAGCACTTTGAACACTGGCTTAGCGCCGATGAGAGAGGGAAAATTCAGCATCATCGTCAAACCAAAGTGGTCTTTCGGTTCTTCTCTACAGCAAGGCAGTTCGCAGTGTGGAAGGTAAGGTGATTCGTGAAATGAGGTAAACCGTAGTCCAGGATGGGATTTCAGCATAACGTACTTAAGACTATGAAAGCATTCGAAGTCTAATGAACATTTGACGTACACCCTTGACAAGAGAGGAAAGCTGACCTCCACAGACTCATGTTTGTAAGCTGCTTGTATGACTTCTTCTTTCGATTTCCCCTTGAAGAAGAATTTATAGAGGTCGTACCTACGAGGGAAGGACCCTTCCCTATAAACTCCTACTTCGCTCAAAGTCCCGCCGTGTAACTGCGGCAGCAGGTCCATGCCTTTCGCAAAGACGATGTCGCGAATGAAAATTTTCTTCAGTTCAGGGGAACCAGCAAGTATCGCCTCAATGGGAGAAGAATCACGGAAGGTTAGAGACCTTGCGTCTAAGAATTCCACGTGAAATGGGGCAAGAGCTTTTATTAACGCTGCCAACTCTTGACACTCGGACGTATCGCGAATCTGCCAAAAAGAGAAATGAATTACAAGAATATCTTGATTTAACTAGGTTTTATATTAAAAAAATCATCTGGACCTCATGTGACCAATTTCTACAAAGCTGAAAAACAATGCTAAAGGAAATTGGTGGGAAGATATAGATCAAATTTCACGATGATGTTCCAATATTCTTCAAAAGCAAATTCTTGTCCATGGAGGTCATTATTGCCAGGCAACCGATCACCGGTCCATGACGAACTCTCCATGAAGATTGGGTACAAACATTTAAGCCTTAATTTGTAATTACTTCAACAACAGTCTTGTCAGAAATCAATATTCATCCATATAACAATTCAGAACCCCATGAACGACGAAGTATTCCACTTGGGTTATTTCATCCACTGGTGAACAATATAATAATGGGCAGAGGACTGTTCATAAGCAGGTCCTATTGGCAGTGAGTTTGATATTGAGCTATAGATAATTAATGCTTTACAACACTGGCATATGAAGGAAGAAAGTTTTAATTTGAAATACTACATAGCCCTGACATTTCTTGTCCGCAGCCAGTAAAAACCACACTGCATAGACAAGACAAGATACATGAAGGCTTAAATTTTGGGCAGTTAAGGAAGAAAAAATGCAAGCAATCTCAAAAAGGAGTCATAATACTACAAATCAAAATATCGACAATCCCAGTGTTACGAAGCAAGAAAAATAGTAAGAAAAATAGCACACAAACACGCACCTCGATAAACTGGGTGGAGAAGTCACCAACGTCGTAGCAAAATAGGAGCTGAATCACGAACTTGCACAAAGGCATCACTTGGGCGTAATGCAACCCCGAGTTCAGCAGGGTATTGATTTCTTGACTGAGCATAGATCGTATTTGCAAGTAGTGTTTGTTGCAGAGGACGCGACTGGACCAGTAAAAGTCTTTGAGCGCTGTTAAGTGTGACTGTTAGGGGAATTATAAAAAAATTATAAGTAGATGGGTCTAGGGTAGGTCCTGTGAATTAGGCTTATATTTCTCCTGTAACAGAGGTATGCTATATCAAGTGTTTTAATGTTTCAAACCGACTGTGTACCCACAGCATGCTGACTTTCTCCCATCACATATCTAAGAAATTAAGCTCTAAACTTTGACTGATAGCAGCAGATAAAGTACTTACCGCCAAACCTTTCGTAGTCTGGCTCACCGAGAATCTAGGCCTATAAAACCCAATCTCCAACTGTCTCCTCCTTTTTGCCATAAACCGTTTGTAAAATGAGTCTGGTTCTCTAGCCATAAAGTAATCATGGAGAACCGGCAAGCAGTAGCTCACGATGTATGTAGCAGACGCCACAGCAGTATGGAAAACGAGCGAGTTGGGTGTCGATATTTTAGGCACCTGCCTTGGTTCTTTTACCTGGAAAAAGAAGGAACTGTTATTATAATAGGGTCTTAGGGAAATAAATGTGATGTGATGCTGAAGTTCCGTTATAAATAAATGTGTTGTGATACTGAAGTTCCGTTATAAACATATTTTTTAATAAATAAAACAGTCCGCGAAAGAGTAATGTTTCTTCTCAGCTTTCGAACCCAACGGTTGTTTCCCAGGTATTATCAAGGTCCATTTCAACCTTGGGTATTAACTTTACCAAATCCACCTTTCTCATTTTTAACAATAATATATTAAAAAATATTTCAGTAATGTATAATACACGAAAACTCAAAGAATAGTGTTGTAAACATCTCGAGCAGAAAAAAATGTAATCCATCGGAAGAGTGACATCACTTTTTAGCTGTCCAGTTTGAGGGTGGACCAAAGACGGTTGTGACCGTTGTAGTTAGTCACTCTGAAAGTGTGAATCCGAGAAGTCGAAGGACAGGATAACTCGACTCACTGGAGGACATCATAGACTCAGTGGTTGGTTTAGGTCGAACTGGCTTTATGCCTGAAGGCAGGCCATACTACGGTGTCAAGGTCTGATTGGTAATTGGTATCTGGACGGTGGGTATGAGGTCCTATGTGGACCTCTTAGACTCGTTTTAATCAGTCGAGGAAGTGTTACCCTTCAGCACCGGTAGGTTATAAACCGTCGTTAAAGTAAGATACAAACATCTGTGGACGATAGTACCTGGTAACACTGATTTACTTGTTTACCGTAAAAAAAGAAATGTTTTATATGTATACGCTTCAAAATTGTTTTTAAAACCCTGTAATGTAAGAAAAAGTCATTTGATCACGTCATGAAGCTGTCTTTGTTATATAGGATTTATGAATGAATAACTATTCATTTATGCAGCTTTTTTCATGGTTGGTGTCGCGTTTGGGAAGGGGATCTCATATTTCAAAACCGATGTGTTGCTGTCATTGACAGTAGAACGGTTGTATTCTCTAGGCCTAGACCGTGCTCACAGGCTTCTTGGTTCCGTCTGTTTTTTAACGTCTATATTGACGACTGACTGCATCATCTGTGTCTTGGCGTATGGCACTGACGGTATTGTAATTTTAAAAGTTTGCAGGACGCCAGAGAATGCTGAAATTTTAACTTTTGCTCTCCAAATAGTAAACTGAATGATCATGCCTATCTGAAACAGCTGAAATTAATCTTGGAGGCGTAAATTCAAGAACCGAAATAAAAGAATAGCATTCCACGTTTCAGCTGTAGTGACAAAGTCAAAATGTATTTGCATGGACGAAAAGTATGTGTATTCCATTTCCTTTTGTTATTGTTATTTTTTATATATCTGTATCGTAAGCTTCTGTGAAATATATCATCAATTTCTCTAATTCACAGACGCCGTTCCCTGTCGCTCGTCTTAAAACTGAGGCATCTGCTACCATGTTAATGAGATTCTTATCAGACAATGGCTTGCGAAAAGGGGCGTAAATCCAAGCGATTTAGCATTCAGGAGCAAACTTGATATGGCGAAAGCGTACGTAGCCGAAAGAGAGATGGGAATTGTGTTATCGACCCGATAGCATCTGCTTGGCTACATTAATGTCATGTTTCGGCCATTAGCGATATCACGTGATACTTGGGAGTGCTGATACAGGGCCAAGAAGGAACCCGTGCATTCAGTTCCAGAACTTTGAAATCGATTTGACGAAACTGGCTTTATTTTGTCTTAAAGGAGACCCAGCGTTGCTTCCCGTGGAGAATACGGATAAATGAAATGGGTGGCGCTGAAGTTGGTTAATAATCTCCTCTAAAAGTACTAATATAATCTAACCTAACATAGGGGCATGGCAAAAAAACTGGGGCTGGTGCAATACTTGCATATATCTCGGGTGTTTGCGGCCGGGTCCGTAATCATGCAAAATATACCATAAAAATCTTTATGTAGTACAAACTAGAGCAAAAATCTTGCCCCATTCACGTAAAAGACATTCACTTTAAGTAGACAGTTCGTTTGTATGTCTTCGTGCTGACTCTTCGCTCAATATCTTTTAGACTAAGCGAAAATATTGCATTGAAATAATCTCGGCCTTCATATGACCCAAGGCCAATTCAAAGACCATGCTCACGTTTTCCGAATATGAAGACTTCTCTGTGTGTACTAGAATAGAGATGCCTGATAATACAGTTACACTTCGTTTTATGTAGACTTTCAGGGTGTCGTGTGCGAACACATTTAGGAAAATGCTGAATACATTTTTTTGGTCAAGAAAAATTGGCTACTTTAGAAAGCAGTACGAAGTTTAAACCTGGCTATATAGGAACTCTCAGATGCAATATGAACTATCACGAAGTAACCTTTCATTTTAACAGCCAAAGAGGACCAAGAACTTGAATCGGGCTCATCATTTATGCTAAGGTATATGAATTTCATTCACACATTGTGTGTGTGTATATATATGTGTGTGAGAGAGAGAGCACGAGAGCTTTAGTGCGTGTCGGTATAAAATAAAAGGTTTAGAAAGTACCTTCTTTCAAACAAGAGTAAAATACAAGCACAAGGAACCGACAACAGTAATAATGATATTGGTCTCTCAAAGTACTCACGTGGCAACTCATTTTCCTTCGATATTCAGTTGACTAAAGAGAATCAAAGTATTTTTCACTCCGCTGACACGAGGTCACACTCTTACGAACAATTCGGCACGACTGAATGGTGAGGAATTGGAGATTTGAATGGAAAGGAGTTGGGGGGGGGAGAATGAGTCCTCCTAATGCCGACGTAAACATGAAGGAAATTAGGCCTAGGGCAATGGTTTTATATCTCGGCTTAAGGACGAGGACTTTAACCCATTCGCCCAGATTTCGCGTGACGGTGACTCATCACGAGTCATCGACGTCATTTTTCTCTACCAGAAATTTTTTAGAGAGCATTTTCATTTGAAACTTTCCCATAACATTTCTGAGGGTATTAGACTATTCAGAAAATGATCTGTGTATAAATGCAACTTTGTGGGGATAAAACCATTTGCTGGCAACCTCATAATCTTGTCTTTCGGTCAAGATAAAGCCTGAACGGCGTCGTCACTGTAAATTCCCCAGGTTTATTCACAAGCATTTAATGTCGTCCCCATCTCGCTCACGTAAGCCTAATCTATATTAGGTTTCTGATGTCTCATTCACTTCGGATTCTTCGTCGACTCGAAGATAATGATTTTGACTGAGGCTTGTTGGCTCATTTAAGAATTGTTCCGATGTATGTGCGTTACAGTACATAGAAAAACTATGACTCACCTGAGATGATGAAATACTGGTCACAGTTATTATTTGTGCGACTCTCGTGGTTAAGATCTTAATGCTGGTAACTGCCACTTGGAGGGCAAGCAATCCGGAAAAAAAAGCATATGACAATGATTAGGCCCAATGTTTATGATATGATGATGATAACTGCAAGGGGAAATAATAGTCCTATAAAACACTGAGTTTATATATTACATCATTACAGTGCAATGTAAACCAACCACTTAACCTTTCAATGTTTTCCAATTGTCTGTGAAAGCCTATATCAGCGTAGTACTTGTACCACTGCAGTATTTGACAATCCCTTGCCGTAATACGTTAACTATATTTTTCGCGTTCATTAAATGTGGTTATTAGTTGAATACCTCATTTAACTTTTTTTCGACCTTGTAAATAAATTGCACATTAATTTGACAGTTCCCATTTCAAATTAATAATATAACTTCGTATTTGACAGTGAGAAGTTTGATTTTCAGTACAAAAGGTCATATCATCAACTTCAAGAAATACGAACAAACAGGATTTTATATATTATATATCAAGTTCTATGATTATAGCGTGGCAATAAAAAAAAATGCTAAAACCAGCTATAAGATTCTCAAAACAAATTTCTTTGGCAAGAAACGTGTTAAATTATTTCCTAAGGTTTACCTTAAATACTCGTTTTCTCGGAATCGCTGGGCGTATAGAAAACTAATATAAATTCATGGGTGTCTATAACAAATGAAGCAATAGGCTGACCCATTGCTCAAAAGCAGTTATTGACTCGTTTAAATTCGTGCCTGGAAAGGATTGGACGACTCTGTAAGGTATTAGTAAAATTCTCACTTTCTGTGCTTTTATTGGTATTATTCTTCCAGCACAATTAATTCTGTTTATCTCTCCCCTGACAAAGACGATTTAATGCAGACTTTTAATATAACTACCTAAAACAGTCGTCACCTCGTTAATTGTCCTAACGTAATGACTGTTTGAACTGTAAATATGTAATTGTGTTAGCCGGCGACCCTTATCTTCCATCAGCCAATCAGGAGCCTTTTTCCGGCAGTCTTTGCTACAACAGAATGACCCGGACTCTTGCGATTGGCCGAAGACGAGGGGAGAGACGTCACCGAGGAAAAACTGAACTTCTGGCAAACGAAAATCTGCAGTGACGTTCAGAGTTATCAATTTGGTGCGTGGTTTCAGTGTTAATATCATCAGGGTCTTGTTGCTGCATTGTGATACTGAGGTAAGATTTATTTGCTTGAGCAGAAGTATAGTGTTGAAAATTGATGTAGGTTAGGTCTTTTGTTTGTTAGGCGTATTCACACTAGGGTCCGTATAGGCTAAAGTGACGTCTTGAAAAGTTCTCAGATATGCATGGTACATTGTGGACTTCCTAGATTAGGATGGAGAATACCGATGTGATTAGAAGTGAATTTCCTTGGGGCCCTAGGAAGTGATTTTCCAGTGAGGGATCATTATAATGGTGCCTTGCTTTTGCAAGTAGGCGTAAGATTCAAGCTGTTAAGCTTTGATATACGGTGGACTTTTAACTTTGCTGAAAACCCTTACTTCAACATTCAAGGTTACTCTAGAAGGCCCTACTTTTCGTTTTATTGTTGTTCAACTAGCGGAAGCCCTTTTGCCTTATACTGTGCGCTTCTGTTGAAAATTGCTTTAGAATTGTTAGCCTTCTGTGGATGTATGTCTTCTAATGCTGGGTTCCGGACAGGGTTGCCAACTCAAATTTTCCTAGATAGGCTTGCAAAAGTAGCCAAAAAGTAGCTAAAGTCATATGGAATTTCTCTAAAAAAAGTAGCTAAAAATAGAATACTGTAAAAAGGGCAATGAATTAGCAGATAGTCACATTTTTTTTATTGATATTTTAACATACCAGTAGTATAATTATTTGAACTTGTTGTGATGAAAAGAGGAAATAAATTTTACTTATTTAGGAATAATGGAAGGAAAACTAATAATAATTATTAATAAAAAAAAAATAAATTTGTAAAATAAATTATTCAAAAAATTCAGTACTTAATACAAGAAATTTCAAACAAGTAATGCTATTCTTTTCATAAACAAAAAATAAGATTCTTAATAATTGTTCAATAATTACTCAAAAATTAATTCATCCCAATCCATCAATGCCTCTTCGATTTCATGTTCTTGGGATGTGCTGGGCCTGGGTTTTGGAGAGTCTTGATTCTCATATGACTTCAATGTCCCTATTTTTTGTACCACACTATCAGGGAGTTGATAATCATGACAACATTTTCTGTGTCGCCGTAATCCATATTTTATGCCTAATATAGCATTCACCGTCTTCAATATTAACCGATTTCGTGGTTTTGTTTTAACACAATTCATGTTACTAAATAACCTTTCCACATCGGCATTTGAATGTGGTAAAGACAAGATTTTCAAGGCCAGCTGACAAACATCATAAAAGGGATTTTCACCAGTAGATTTCTGCCCAAAGATCTATTGTGTTTGAGGTTTTCTGTCCACTTTACATGATGTAGATTTTCCATTGGAAATCAATTTCCAGCATCATTTTCAAACATTTTGTCAATTATGCTATTTTTTCTCGGCTGCAAACATTCACTAGCACTAAAAAATGACATAGACTTAAGTACATTTATATTATCTGGCAAACGTTGACGAATTTGCTGTATGAAATTTACCAGAAATTTAATACACCTTCCACGAATAAAACTGTCCTTTTCTGGTGGAAACTTACACTCTGCCATTTCATTCTCAAATGCATACCCAAGGTATGGTTTTGGATCTAGACGTTCTTCAATGTTGGTAGTTCAAAATTACTAGAATTCTCCAGATTTGTCGCTAGATTTTAAAGGAAATCTCTAGATTTGCTCCTTGTAGCTAGTGGCCAATAAATGTCGCTAGATGACATTCAAATTCTCTAGATCTAGCGACAAAATCGCTAAATTGGCAACTCTGGTTCCGGAAATAGCTACTAAGGTAGGTGGATAACTGATTCCTTGTGTATCTGTATATTTTAAAAATAATTTTGGCTGTTAAGAGACTTGAACAGTATAACATTTGAGGTTTGGGAGAATGGTACTCTTTAAAATGACCGAATTTTAAGAACTATTCATCAAAATGAGTTAAATACTGTCACTATCAGTTGTTTTACTTCACCATCATGTCGAGAGGTAATTAGCCTTATTTCCGTCACCAGAATGCAGTTTAGAGTAATATATCAGTGGAGTGGATTCAGACACTTTCAAATGGGTAGCTTACTCTAGATTTCTTATAAGATTAATGAAGTGAGAAGCCTTGTCATCGCCTATTCTTACACACAAGCCTCCCATTAAACTGATTATATAGGGTGCGTAAAATGGAGGCAGTCTGAAAGCAGCCGGGTTGTGAAAAGTCCAAAGAAAGGCATACATCCTAACCTGACTTTCCTAATGTTTCCTAGGCCAAAAATGACACCAAGTGAAACTGAGAAATTCCAAAACAATACAAACTCGTATATTAAGGCCTTTCAAAACTTTAGTAGAAACTGATCATATACTGGATCTCGTTAGAGGTTTATCTGTTTTGAAATAAGAACAGTTGCTACTGGGATTGCTGACAAATTATCCACCCCCCACCCCCCAAAAAAAAGGGGTGGAACCCCTTAGTCTAGTCACTTGGCCAAAAAAAAAAAAAAGTAATTTCCCTTAATTTGTTGTGAAGATTTGAGGTTTTTGATTGAATATTATTAAGGCTTTTCTTCGTTCGAAACGAGGTCTGTTTTATGTCCTACGGTCAGGTTAATAAAATTTCTACGGTAGTCAGGCTAATGACAGCATGAAAGAGAATATTGAAAATAAACTTAAATATTTATGCTCTTAATTTTCATGGCTCTTGTAACTAATGGATATGTTAACATTGACTCGATATTTCAGTAAAATTTTTCAATTTTTTGTATTGAAATTAATGACTCTATATTTTTGTAAAATTTTTCCATTTTTTTTGTACTGAAATTAAATCCCTTTTCACAGGTTCAGCTTGAACACTGCAGGCTTAAGTAGAAAATTTAAAATGCTTCTGGTTCTGCAGCCATTTAAGGACAAAAGCACCAAGTATGGAGCAACAACTGGAATCTTGGGTAAGGACAATGAGATAAATGTTACTTTTGACTTTGGAATTAAAACTTTTAATCACTAATCGTTAAGGTTTAAACTTAGGAGATTAGTAGATAAAATTTGCAAATGACTGTCAGTTCTAGACCCATAACTTTTTAAATATTTTAATTGGTTACAGCTAGGGAAAATTCAATTTTTAGGTTGTCATGTCAGTGGACTGAGGCGCAAGGTTATGTCAGTGGACTGAGGCGCTAGGTTATGTCGGTGGACTGAGGCGCTAGGTTATGTCAGTGGACTGAGGCGCAAGGTTATGTCAGTGGACTGAGGCGCTAGGTTGTTATGTCAGTGGACTGAGGCGCAAGGTTATGTCAGTGGACTGAGGCGCTAGGTTATGTCAGTGGACTGAGGCGCTAGGTTATGTCAGTGGACTGAGGCGCTAGGTTATGTCAGTGGACTGAGGCGCTAGGTTAGGTTGCCATGTCAGTGGACTTAGGCGCTAGGTTGGGTTGCCATGTCAGTGGACTGAGGCACTAGGTTAGGTTGCCATGTCAGTGGACTGAGGCGCTAGGTTAGGTTGCCATGTCAGTGGACTGAGGCGCTAGGTTAGGCTGCCATGTCAGTGGACTGAGGTGCTAGGTTAGGCTGCCATGTCAGTGGACTGAGGCGCTAGGTTAGGCTGCCATGTCAGTGGACTGAGGCGCTAGGTTAGGTTGCCACGTCAGTGGACTGAGGCGCTAGGTTAGGTTGCCACGTCAGTGGACTGAGGCGCTAGGTTAGGTTGCCACGTCAGTGGACTGAGGCGCTAGGTTAGGTTGCCACGTCAGTGGACTGAGGCGCTAGGTTAGGTTGCCACGTCAGTGGACTGAGGCGCTAGGTTAGGTTGCCACGTCAGTGGACTGAGGCGCTAGGTTAGGTTGCCATGTCAGTGGATTAACAGGGGACAGAGAGATGAGCCAGTGGATTAACACGAGTTAGGTTAGTAGTGAGACAATACGCCAGTAGGGACTGAGGCGTAAATGAAAGGTTATTTGAGGGTATTATTACAGTTTCGGTCAAAGTGGATATCTGAGGCGCTATAGGTTATATTTTGTCATGATTCGCCGCCAGTGGACTGATCGCAAATTAAGAGTTACGGAGATATTTGCCGACGTCAGTGGACTTGTTGTTATCGCAAGGATGGTTTATGCTGGTTGTCAGTTTTTCTGCTGACTGCGTTTTTGTTTTTTTGTCAATGTATTGTGGAAAAAATGCCTAATCGCTCTTTGTTTTCAGTGAATTACTGAGTACAAATGCTGAAACCTGATTGGTTGCTTTGTTTCAAGAATATCCAATTAACTGCGATTTTGGAATAAGCAGCGTTCTACAAAAGTGCGCTTCAGTTGACTGCCATGGATTGCCACGTCTGCAGTGGGGACTCTGTCTTACTTTGAGGCTATTGGTCGTTTCCATGGACATTACAGTGGAACTGAGGCAGGTTAGGAATACCTTTCCACGCCAGTGAATTTCACTGAAACTGTAACTAGACGTTAGGGGTAAAATTTTGTTCCCACGTAACCCAGTGGACTGAGCGGCGCTAAGGTTAGGTTGCCAGAACGTCAGTGGATTAACAATCTTTTAAAGATAGATGAGCCAGTGGATTTAAAAACGAGTTAGGTTAGTAGTGAAACAATATTTTTTAGAAGTTCAGATTCGTTGATCAGTGTAAGATAGGGAAAATGTAATTTTAGTAAATGAAAGGTTATTTGACAGAAACTAAATTTACTTTGAGTTTAAGGTAGTAAAATTTGCTCTTGACATGTTATGAATCATATATACTCTGTAAGATGTTAGTGTAATTTGTTACCTATCACTGTAAGATATATTTAAATCTTGAATTTAGTGTATAAAAATTGTCGGTATAATGGTCAGTGAATTGAACAAATAATGCAAAACCATTTGTCAGATTGATATAATGCCAATTATTTTTCCAGATTGGAAAGATTTGAAAGTCGTCATAGTGAAGAAAATGATTCATGGCCTTCTGCTCTTCAGAATATCTACCACAGACATTCGTTAAGCCAACTTGGTATTTAATAACACGAAGTTCTTGAAGCAGAATTGAAAATCTGAGGCTGGTAATATATGAATTTTGAAGCACAGGCAATGATAGATTCCCAAGGAGAAAATTTTTGTTAATTTGACCATTAAATTTCCAAAAAAAAAACAAAAAACAAAAAACTGATGATGCTCTAAATTAATTCAACATAGTTTTAGCAATAAGAGTATTTTCAGACTCAACAATTGGTTAATGGCCTTGTATGAGAGTTAGGACTTTTTTTTTTAAACTAATATTGGAAATATTACCTCTTCAACGTAATGAAAGGTTTTTCATTAGCTATTAGTTTACTTCAAATGTTATACAAGTTTTATAATTTGTATAAAGATTTTTCACTCCAAAATACTATTAGGTCTTGTACTGTTATAAATTTTCCTATAGAAATTTAGCCAGTTTTTAGTTCTCGTGAAATGTCTATTTGGTGCTTCATTATGGTTGTAAGTATTGAACCTGCCATTAAATGGACTCTGTTCATATCTGCATTTAGTATATAAATGATGTTGCATGTGGCTAGGCAGTAACTAAACAATATGAAGCATATTTCTTACAAAATTTCAGTATTTTTAAAATTTACTTGCATTTTTTTTTATTTGCCCAAATTTTTCTGAATTGTAGTGTTTGCAAATGTATAGTTGATATTTGTACAATTTCCGCTCAATAGTATGACAAAAGTAAGCTTCGGTACTTTATTAGACCTAATTTAGCACTTAAAGCTTTTTTGACAATTAACATTTTGTTACTGTTGTGTTTATGGTAGTTATGTTACCGCCTTCCAAATATCCTGGATGTACGATATAAGAGCAATCTTCTGCTGCTGTTTATTGGCCTGTTTACATCGTAGTGAGAAACACGAAGAAAAAATACAAAATATGTAAGCGTATAAATGACACAGTACAAAATAGAAGCATCGAAGCCAAGCATACAATAAGGAATCGCGGACCTATTACACGAGGTAGAACTTACAGAATCGTAGTCTGAGAGGTTAGGTTACCTCTGCTTTGAGTCGTTCAAAGGATTTTTGACATTTTTGTCTCGTTCCATTTAACATCCTTGTTCAGCTGATTATATAATGGGAGTGGAATTGATGGTAATAAGGATTTTAGGAATACGTTAGATCTTATGTATCCCAGTTTGCAGAGTGAGTTCGAACAGAAAGGTTATGATCAAGTTGAAAACCTACCCAAGACATTACATTCCAAGTCATGTCATGGCTAGGTCACGCAACACCTCAGAGAGATGGGTACAAGGAAAGATTGTCAGGAAGATAGGTAATTTACATTGATGTTAATATCGGTGGAAAGATTGTAAAACGTCACGTTTATCAGTTGGTCTTTTAGTACAAAATCAAGTACTTCAGTTAATTCAAATAGCTGCAGTCTTTCAGTACAAATCATACAGAAGTACAAAATCAAATACCTCAGCCCTAATTAATTCAGATATACAAACTGCTCACCAGGACGTTCAACCACCAACGGTAAATAGAGAAAATTCGTGCACCAGCTCAGAACACACCTAGAGTACTCCCTAATAGAATGGGTAGAGGAAAGCCCCCTGAAAGATTAGATATGTAAGTGTAGAGAAACAGTTGTTCAGTGACAAGTATAAAGGAAAGGAAATATTTGTCACAAAAGGTGAGAAGACTGTCATGTGTACCTCATAGGGGTATGTTAGTCACAAAGCAGTGGAAGACAAGTGGGTGAAGACTGTCGTGTGTACCTCATACGGAAGTGAAGTAAATGTAACGCAGCATTGCAAGATACTTTATGTAACTACCGCGGGAAATTCTCGTAAGGCGAACGTGTTCCTGTTCATATGTACTGCCCAGTTTTGCAATGTGTAAGTACAACAGTGTTATTCTCATGCTTAGTATTGAACCCTGGATGAACTACCTTGCTGACTACGATTCTGCAAGTTCTACCTCATGTAGTAGGATATGATTCCTTATTGTATGCTTAGCTTCGATGCTCATGTATTTTGTATTGTAACATTTATACGCTTATATACTTTAATCATGTCTCAAGCTACGATGTACATCCCCCCAAAAATAGCATGTTTTATATCATCCTACATCCAGGATATTCGGCGACGAGAATGGAATAGACACATGCAACCGATCATGTCACCCAAATAGGTAATCACAATAACAAATGAAAGTAACATATAACTATCGTAAAAATAAGTTAATTCACAGGTTGTTTATTAATGCTTCTAGTGTAAGAAAATGCAAGTTTGTTAGTAAATTATTTGCGTGCAATAATTCTTTAAATATGAAGGGCTTTCAAGTAATCACTTGACTGATTTTAAATTATGTAAATGAGGAAACTGGCTCTTGCAGTGTTGATTACTAGTCATAAGGAATGCATTTAAGGAAGTATTTCCTTAAAGATATGTCCAACTTATTCTTGTATATTTTTTTTTTTATTTAAAACTAGTCAAAGACCAGTTTCCTCAAGACAAGTAGCGTTATATGTAAACTTTAAACAAGGTACTGTTAGGTTTGTTTGGCAGTAATTAAGAATTTACTCGCCAACTTAAAGAATAATTTTACAGCCTGCTGATCATGTAATGTACAATTTGCCAGTTATTCAGTTTTAACTATATCACTGCACTACCCCCCCCCCCTTCAAAATATTGCCATGCAATTCGCATGTTGAAGTTAATTATTTACGCTAGCATCAACGAGATATTAATAAATTTTCGTCCAGCTTAAAGGTTGAGATTTATGTTCACTGGGTGTTTCATCTAATATTTTAACGAATTCATTCTTGGTAAATTTAATTCATGCTGTACTCGTTTGACAAAACGATTCCTGTAATTTTTTTTCAACCCTGTTATCAGTGCTCTCAAGTGTCTCAGTTTACACTTAGAAATATCAGATTTGTTAGTTAAAAATCTTAAGTTTGTTTCCTCATGAAAAGTTTCAGCTTGGCCTATATATGTTTGACATAAAATGCTACGCAAAATAGTTCCGTGACATGAAGCCTCATAAGCTGTTGCAGAGTTGATGATAGATGGAATACTTGTAAGTTGATAACGGGCGTTGATACCAGATATTTAAGGGTTTCGAGTAATCTCTAGCGCTCTCTTCACCGCTCCCCACCCGCCCCCACAACCAATTAGTCGTTTTTTAACCAATGTAATAGTTTTCGATAGCAATAAAGTCCAGACTGTTTTGTCTTAATTTTTCTTTCCAATGTGTTGGCTCCAAAAATCTACAGCAGACTTTACAGTAGAGCAGGTGTAGTGATTCCTGTAGGTTGTCATTAGCTATTCAAAACATGAGCAGCTCGCTAATTTAGCCACACGCTAAACATACAAAACCTTGTTTAGAGTAAAATCATGTCGGCTAACCTCGTGACATTTTAAACTGTCAATTTCATTATTAATGTATAGCCACAGAATGACCAGACGTGTAGTTTACCGTAGTTCGCCAATCGAGAAATTAGATTGCTGCTGAAGAAAATGGTTCTTGTAGGGAAGGCTTTAGGAAAATATGGTTCTCGACGATTAGGTTTTAGTATAGGAATATTTAATAATAATTGGAAGGTATGTAGAAGGAAAGGTTTTAGTGGAAAGTCTGGATAAAGGATTAGTGTGATGACTTATCTAAAGGACTAAAGGAGGTTATTAATGTTTACATTTTATAGTAAATTTTAAGAAAAAGTTTTAAGGGGAATGCCTTTGGATATTCATGTAAAGGAAAGGTTTAAAAAATAATTGTTGGATGTGTATTATGATTTTCAAAAAATACTTGATGGGATCATTTACAGGTTAATCGGTGGATCTGGTATTAAGTTTTCAAAAGGATTTGCGAGTTTAAATTAGATTAATATTTTCAGGAGTGGGAAATTTGTGTAGAACACAAGGAAGAAATTATTTTTGCAAGTAGTTTAGTTTAAAAAGTTTTAAAGAGCATTTGCGAGTTTTAAGTAGTAATTGAAGATTTTCAGGAGTGAAGAATTTTTATGAACATGCAAGGAAGGAAAAGTCGAGTCTATGGAAGTAAAGTGGTGATACTGACGGATGGAGTAGGTCATAATGGATTCTTTTGATGGGAGATTGTTCAAATATTCTAAAGGGCATGTTTAAGTGATTTTGATGCTTAAAGTTCATTATTGAACATACGGATTTGTTGAGTTCACTAGAATGTTGGTTTACTGAAGATGTAGATACTGTTTGAGAACTACGCTTCAAAATAGTTTATTTGGGGTTTGATAAAAGTGAGGTTACGGCATAGTGTCTCGATCATTTTGACAAAGCTGTAGGGTGGGTGAAATGCTTAAAACCAACAGTAGGATAATACATAGTTTAACGTTCTGTCATTCTACGGCTACTGAAGTGTGACAAAAGGGCTTAACGTTCTGTCATTCTACGGCTACTGAAGTATGACAAAAGAGCTTAACGTTCTGTCATTCTACGGCTACTGAAGTGTGACAAAAGACCCTGCATGATGAAAGAAATGAGACGTCCAAAAGCTGACTATAAGGATTTGGTGCTGAAACTCTCATGAATAATATTACTGATAAACTATATTTAAAAACTGACGGAAGTCATGAAGGGCCTTTTGGCGAATTTTTCGAATGTTATGGTCTACAAGCAAATTGTCCCAAGCATTATTTCCTTACGATGAAAGGGGCACCCTGCTCGCCAGTTTGTTTACGGGACAAGAGTGTCTTAGTTAACTTTCTTTTCCAGTTTGACGTGAGTGGTAGATTTGATCCATTGGATTTAATCGTTGCAGTATGAGATGTAAAAGGCTTTGTATTCTTTATAATCAGGCGCTACCACCTGGTAACTTTGGACGTGAGTAACGGCACTAAAGGCTTTGACAGCTACCACAGGAGTTCTCCATGTCCTAATAATTTTGGAAAAATAAAACTATAAAAAGTATCCCTTTGTCTATTTTACATATGGTATACACAATTCTGAAACTTTATAATTAACACAGAATTTCCCCGCAGCCAATTTTCATATTACAGAGTATTCTCCCCAAAAGCGCCCCCCCCCAACCCTCTTCTAACACCAGCAAAAATGCCTTTGCTTACTCTTCCAAAAAAAAAAAGGGCCAAAGACCCCATGGAGTGTTACTCGTCTATAGCTATGTAGAATCCACGTGTTTATTCAGGACTTAACCCTTAGAGAGAGCGTTCACTTTTCCACTGATGAAATGAGGGCAGTACCATTTTGCCTTTTAATGGGCCATCTTTCCCCACTAACGTCATGACAAGAGTACTGTCTTGTTTCAAGTTATTCAAAGCCTCAGACACAAAATTTAAACAATTCAAACTTTTAGTACGATAGTATACGATACGATGAAGTTTTGGGTCTACATAAAAACAAATATAACTAGCTACACTTGGGACTCTCGAGTTAAAGTTTATAACTAAAAAAGAAATTGGGCTGGAGCAAAACAACGAAATAAACTAAAATCTTTTATTGCAGAAGACTGAAATGTCATATGGGACAAGTTTCAGCACAACCTACTTCATAAGAGTATGAATACACAGCCAAGTTTATCCAACTAGACCCCATTTTCTAAAAACTCCAAACGTATTCAACGCCAGAGAGCCAAAGAAAACGTGGCCTTTCTTCATCCAATAAGCGCGGAATTTGAGTCAGTTGAGACCTCTATGAAGAGCTCTCCTGCATCGAATATGGCGTACTGAATGACGAAATGCCTCTTTTCTCTGCCTCTCTGGACATCTGAAGTGTGTTTGAAGCAATGCACTTGATAACAAAAGTGCCATGAATGTGTAAGTAAGTAGTGCTTTCAAAATAATGAAAAAGAGGAGGAAAAGGAAAGCCCGCCAAGGCCATCCCCTGTCCCACCTAGTAACAGATGACTACTACGCTAATTTTCCTCTTTTGAAACAGCAAAGTTACTAGGCCCTTGAATGCTTTCCTTATCCTTCTCTTCTGAAACATTTTATTATAAACTTTACAAACAACAAAGCAATGATTGTGAATTAAAGACACCAAGAACAGTGTGAAGATCTTTGAAGTCCGTTACTTTACATTATTATTGCTGCCAAGTGCTGAGCATGAGGTTGAAAGGGTTTGCACATCCAGGTGGGAAGACATTACTAATATTCTCAGACTGGAAAACGAATGCTTAATCAGTTAACTTTAAGAAAACGGGGGCAGGGCGCAAGGGTCATCATCCGCCCCAATAGCAAATTCAGGACGATCCATTACTCATGACACCTGAAGCCCGCTCAAAAGCAGACTAGGTTCCCAAGTGGCCACCAGATGCCGCCATGTTTCGTCCCATTTCATGTCCGTGATTCAGTCGGGAAAAAGGGAAGAGACGTGCAAGACTACTGCCCCGGCTACCCCCTTACTTCTTCCCCCAGCAGAAAGGAGCCAGATCGGACCGAAGTACACATTCGCCTTACAAGCAGACCACCAAATCGCTTCAGCTTCGTCTGTGTAATGAGTTTTCAAATACAACCATTTAAGAAGAAAACGTGGAGCTACGAACTTCATATGATAATATAACGTATCATTACGACTCTCTTCTGCATGCAACAGTAATTCTCAAGTATATCAATGACTCGACAAAACATTATGTACCAGAATCAACCTCCTCCACCCACCCACCCCCAAAATTATACTAATTAACCAGCCGAAATTACCCACTACGTTAAGAGGTCCGTTATAGCTTGTAAATTTCATAGCAGGCTAACAAAACTGTACTAACCAAAATACAAAGGATGAAGTCTTGGCATTCTAACAATACCGGTCACTGTTCGTAATCAGCCGTGGTGATTCTTATAAATCCAGTTTATACTAAGCCTAAGCAACTCTTACATATATGGAATCCTGACGGTCCTACGTAAAGCAAAACTACTGAAAGCTTACAATGGATTGTCATTTCCGCGGATCCTTTTTTTTTTATTCAGTCTTGAAGAGAACCTGAAAAGCCCTCATTGAAGATGTGCATGAGAGAGAGAGAGAAATTATCGGAAATATAAAGTTGAATCTAAATATCGCATCAACGTTTCCAGTAAAGCCACGTAAAATTCAAATTTTAATAACTGATAATTACCTGATGACATATACGTCTAATCTAATAGATAATGTATCTTCTATTCGTCGCAGTACAGCGTGCTAGCCACGTTATATATATTAAAACTAATAAGATGCGAAACGTAGCCTTTTCAATTCATAAGGAGGGCTGACAAGGTTCTTCGTGAAGTAAAGAAAATGGAACCAGCTGTTGTTACTACATGACTTGCATATAATTTTCTTATACCTTACCGTTGTTACTTATATACCATTTAAGGTATTATTATATTTAAAACACCGAAAAACAGTACAAGATATATTTCGGGAAAAAATCAGGGGTTTAGACAATTTACGGTAGCCGAATACAAATTCAAACCCCCCTTTGCATTATTATTGAGAAAAGTGGGTCGTTCTTACAAAGTTTTAATTAGACAGCAGAATCTATATCTCGGTCTAATAAGAACAGGCAAGAGATTTGCTCTATATGAATAGGAACTGTGGGTTTTAAGAACTTAACCCCAGAACAATGCTGAAAATGTTTATGGAAATAGTTGAAAATGTTTATGAAAATAGTTATGACTTGCAAGAGGCCAATTACAGTGGGAAATTACAGCCTACTTTTGAATTGGGTGCAAATAAAAAAATTTGCTTTTGAATTATATTAAATTGCCTGTTAACAATGCAACCCCTGTACAACTTTGAAGATGTCCATTGTAATGATGTACTAGGTAAATATTTAACCCATTACTAACGTAAAAATTTAACTTTTGACTAATGTTGAAATAGTCAATGCTTTTAGGAAAATGAATATGAGATATTCCTAAGTCTGAAATTTACCATAAAACTAATTACCCATACATGGAAATATGTACTTCAGCTTAACCCTTCAGTAATCAATTTTCCGTTCCGAGCGAGCTGTACGATAGCTACGTTGTTTTTTTCACTTTATAAAAAAAAAAAAACTAAAATCCTTCATTTCGAAAGCAAAACAATATCTCATTTCGTTTTCAGTACAAGGAGCGAACAACTTATTACCCTTGCCTGTCCAGGTCTTTTAAAGCCGAGAGAGAGAGAGAGAGAGAGAGAGAGAGAGAGAGAGAGAGAGAGAGAGAGAGAGAGAAATTCCCCTAACCCCAAAGGAGGCCGTAGACCCTTTTAGTGTCAAGGTACACCAATCTGTTAAAACTCTGACGATTCCTTTATGGCAAATAGTCCTAACGCCGCACCCCAAGAGCACAAAGCCCTAAGATAACTTGAGGTTTAAACTCTTCAGAATACGATGCTTATTAAACTAACATCTAACGAACTGGCTCTTAAGACGCTACTGATGTGCAAGGAATAACCATATAAATAGAGATAAACGTTCATAAAAACATGGAGCTATGACTTGCAAACATTTCAATGAAAACGTCCGTTAAAGCTTATTGCCAAAGGGGCGTTGATTACCAGTCCGGCTCAGGTATTCAAAAGTGTTTCTATACATGAGCGCTTAACATGAAAGTAAACCTATGGTACAGAGATTTTGCAGTTTAGAGAGAGAGAGAGAGAGAGAGAGAAATTGATTTGCAGTGGGGTGTGTGTGGGCGCGCGCGTGCGTGTGTGTGTGGTGAGAGAGAGAGCGAGAGAGAGAGAGATTGATTTTGGAGGGGTGTGTGTGTGTGTGTGTGAGAAAGATTTTGGAGAGAGAGAGAGAGAGAGAGAGAGAATGATTCTGCAGTTTAGAGAAGAGTACTACCCTAGTCAAGATTGTTTGAAAACTATACTCCTATATTTTACCTTATTCGTACAAGACTTACGATATTTAATTTCATGATTATAACTACCTCCATCTAATAGATCTCTTCAGAACAAGGACTGAGGAAGAACTTCTTAGAGGAATTAAAATTTTTTTAATCAACCGCAAATCTCAAAAGTTTTTTATTGCCATCTTTACTTAGAAAATAACCCTCGTTTTCTTGGCGACTGTGTTCTTGAATTATATAGCAAAGTCCTGTTCCGGTAAATTTTCCGGATTTTGTTTCATTACCTTGAAACATACGTCGACTATCAAGGTACAAATTAAGTAGAACCTACTTACTAGATCAAACGCGAATACAACAATATTTGGAGGAATTAAACTGGGCATTTACAATTCTCGTATTATGCTCAAGTATGCGATTAAAAAGAAAAACACAGGGAATGAGGACTTATTACTGTAGAGCACCAGTGAGTTCTTATTTAGCTTGATCCTTTTAAGGCTTTAATTTTATATCAACTTTCAATAACATTTGTTGGATTACACAGAATCAAGACCTACATTAATTTTCAACAAAGCAAGCGAATTCATTTATCAACTAGTATAACAGGTACATTCCTGCACATCAGTAACTCATGACAGTACGTTTATTTAAGACTATATAGTTCACCCCAAATCAGAACACCTTCCTTAACGTTCTTTGCAGTGTCCCTTCGGTCCCTAGTTGTAAACCCTTTCATTCCTCTTACGGTCCCTAGTTGTAACCCCTTTCATTCCTTTTACTGTATCTCCAATCATATTCTCTCCCATCTTGCTATCCACCCTCTCCTAACACTTGTTTCACAGTGCAACTGCGAGGTTTTCCTCCTGTTACACCTTTCAAACCTTTCTACTCTCAATTTCCCTTTCAGCGCTGAATGACCTTGTAGGTCCATTCCATTCCATTCCAGAACACCTTCCCGGTATTCAAGGACAAGTTGCAACTGAACTTCAGCAAGCTATAAACCAAAGACAACTTCAAGGCTTTAAAAAACTAGAAAAAATAGAAAATTTTACCACAAGGAAAACCAACACCTTGATATTCCACACAAGTTAATGTTATCGTTAATATATGAATCTGCTTCCGAAAACTCTTATTTATCAAACTAGGTCAGCTCCAAAAAGCAAACCTGAACAGCATGTATACCCTGATCCATAATAACCACGAACTGTTTTTTCCTCAACCTAGAGCACCAACACTTCCTCCCCCCCTCCCCCCACTCCCCCAAACAACCCGCAGGAAACCCGTCCCCAATTCAAACACACACGCACACCAGAACAGTTTCCATACCAAGAGGATATTTGAAAACTCATTACACAGTTCCACAAAAGACGATTACAGCAGTTCTTTAGCCCTTCTTTATGTCAAGGACACAAATGGAAGAAATCGAAGACAAAATGGACACTTGTGAGCCCCGCTGGACCTCTTTTCAGAAAGCCCAGGCGTTTTCGCGTAACAGAAAGCAATGAATAGCCAAGACTTCACAATGACCCTCTAATTAAAACAATTCTTTACCATAACATTGTATTTTCATTAAAGTGGAATATCTTAACCATTATTCTTAATCATTGATGTTTGTACCAGTCTTGGCAAATTTCCGCTAATTTCACATCTTTTAAAAATTCACACATTCTTGAAGTCTAAGTCACAGCCCTTTCACATTACTCAAAATGTACACTACTTACATAATTCATGACAAATTTGATAATTTTGATGTCACTGAGATGATAGTGTATACATAAACTAAAAAATAAGATTATGCCAAAACCTGTACATTTTGCATTACAGTCTTCTGCAAAAAATATGCTAGTGAATTTAGAAAATATCTTTAAATAAAACTAAATTATAAAATTCTAAACACTTATAAATCTTCAAAACTAAGATAATTTGAGGCTTTTAAGCAACTGAAACAAGACACGAGCCACTGCTCATGACTTCACTTTTCTCAAGATGGACTAAATATGACAAAAATTGCTCTCATTACACCAACAGAAGAATGAACACGTTCTGTACAAGAGGTAGTCGTAAACAGCATGAATGAACAGGGTTCCTATAGCTAAAAAACAAGAACTAGCTCATGGACTCTCTAGCCCCTTCTGAAGAGGAATTAAGTGGCAAATGCTGGTGCTTAGAAGAGGGAAGGGGGGAGGGAGACCTCGGTCATATGAACGTTGACTGGGTAGTTATTTTCCAAGTCTTTTTTAGCATCTTGAGTTTGGGAAAGGGTAGGATCAAGGAGAGGGAACGGGAGAGCTGAAACTTGGAGTAACGGATCAGAGGGTTAGAGAACTTCTGTAAAACTGATTCTAATGGAAAATTCTACATGGATCTTGAAAATTATTTCAGAACATAGGTTTATAACAGTTCTTGGAAAGTTCAAGGTATGTCCCATGTACCCAGAGAGAGAGAGAGAGAGAGAGAGGTGGTTGTTTTTAACTATAGCATCAATCGTAGGGGTGGGAGGTGAGTTGGGAGAAATTTGAAGTTTTCTTTAATATACAAAAAACCCCCACACTTTACAGCATGCTCGTATACTTTATGGAATTCAGAATACTTGTACTCACGATAATTATACAAAATGGAGGTTGCAAAATATTATACTTAATAGCAATCCAAACAGGGAATTATTATATTACCTTAAAAATTTCAAAATAAAAACGGGAGGCATTAATCTGAAATTTTTCCAAAGCACATTATTGCAAGGTAAAAACTTTCAAGGGTAAGACCCCACTTCAATAATTTTCATCTTGGAGACAAATTGGGGAGAGAAAGAGAGAGAGAGAGAGAGAGAGAGAGAGAGAGAGAGAGAGAGAGAGAGAGAGAGAGAGAGGGCGACATGAAAACTATACACTTCGAACCTAATTTTACAGAAGTTCTCTTCAGACGCCACGAACACTTATGAGTAATAAGGATTACATTAACATACAAAAGTGAATCCCACTCTCATCAGTTGTATAGCTTTAACAATGGAAATCTAATGAACTCAGCAATGCACCTTGGACAATTGTTCAAAAAAATCCCTAGTACATATTGCATCCTGACCTAAGATTGTTTCACTCAGACACTGACTTGAGAATTACTGACGTAACTTGTCGTCTGATGGTTAGGTCAAGTCCAAAAGTCTTTTCCCTTCTCTTCAAAATCTAGCCACACTGAAGGACGCCTCTGTACAAGGGTCCGTGGTGGAATTCAGCCAGCCTGAACCAGGTAGTTAATTAACCAAGTAATTCCATGAGTCTTCAGAAATCAATTGTGGTCGGATCTATGAAAGTTACCAAGATATACACATTTAACGCTAAAAGTTTTTAACTAAAATACCATTATTAAGATTGAAAAATGTGACAAATGAACGAACAGCCAAACTGCCTAAAATTTCCTCACAAAGGAACGAAAGCGACACAGAACATTGAGAACAGACTCCAATTACGGTACATTCAAGATCAGTATCTAAAATTATTTGAAGGTAATATATATAGAAGAAATGCAAGAACCTGCTGAAAGACACTGTTACATAATACTCTATAAAAATAAGTGAAAATGATTCACACCATTGCTTTTAAGTGAGAGTCCACCAAAAACTATTGATTTCTATTGACTCCAATAATCTAGTATGAAGCTTCTCTTTAATGGTTGAACTCAATTGCAATTATCGATAATTTACCATAATTATAACACATTTAGTTCTTTAACATTCTGTCTGAATGATACCACTTAGCTTGCTTTTTAAGAATATTTGATATTCACAGGTCACTTTCTAAAACCGATAACCAAAAATTGCAGCTTTTCATCACAATTCAAAATATAATGTGTGATAGTTTTGTGCTTTACAACTCAAGAATTTAAGCATTAACGTATGAAAGTTAATTGAAATTCAGGTTACTAATTGTCACTATGTCAGTTACTTAGAAAACTGGCAAACTTGCAAGCAAAAGTGGTCAAAGTTTAATATTAACATAAGACACTATCAAAAATCATATACTGTAACTCATACATTAGCATTTTCGTGAATACAAATTTTTCTAGCTATAAGTGCACTGATGAGAGTGGGATTTAACGAAGAGGCTCTTAAGTATAGCAATGCTAATGTTTACAAGACTGAAAGGGACACCCAGGATGTTCAGGGGAAAAACATTTACTTGTGAATTTTGAAGATCTGCTGATATAAATTTTATTTGAATTTTTCGTTTGAAAAATTCTCAGATAGAAAAATTATGAACATTTGTTTGAAAGTAATCCAATTCTATTCAATATCACGAAGCTATAAGGAATCAAAACACTGAGAATGCCTGGAACTAAAGTAAAATTTTTATCCAGATATAACTTGAGAATGACCACTAACTGACGAATTAACCACCATGATACTTAAGAACCTCGTCGTGAAAACTTGTATATAAAACTCCCAAACTAGGAATCATCCCTGCACTCAAAATCCTGTGTACTAGACTGCCTTTACTTGAAGCCAGATATCCTAGGTTCATTTGCTGATACATTTTTCTTTCAGATGATCGACTTCTTGATGTGCACCAACATCAAAATTGTGGATAGATAATATTTCATACAAGCAGTTCGCCATGTTTAACCTGAAAGAAAAAAATGTGTTAATTCTTCCAATAATTCAACATGTAATCATTATATACTTTGATATACATTCATTAGGTAAATCCTATGAACAGGTATCAGGATTAAGAAAGTATAATTTGAATTTCAAGCCTATTCAATAAAAAAATCTTGAAACTTGCTAAACTAGTCTTAACCAAATTATTAACCTATCAAAAAATGCTTAAAAGTACATTTATAGTTTATGAAATACAAAAATTAAAGCCAACGTGGGGAGTTTTCCAACTCATGATAAACTTAAAAATGAGGACTACTATTTTGAAAACCAGTCATTATATTGGATACAAGTTCTTTGCAGGATGTAGTTTTTGATTAAGCTGGCCTTATGCCAGCACGGGCTCTTGCTCATAGAGCAGCTCGTAACCTTTGCAGGACAGCTGTGCATCATACTGAACGATTTATGAACAAACACCTAAGAGACCCCTAAACCTAGGAAGCTCATCAGTGAAATACAAACTTACAATAAAAAATTATCTTTTTAAGGGCTAGAAACCATAATTAAAAGCAATTATCTAAAAACATTATGGAAATCACTCAAAGACATAATTGCATTCTGATATCTAAGACTGTAAGAACTTGAACCTGAAAATATTCATAAAAATAATGTTTTCTTTTACCATTCTAGCTATGTAAGACACCTACTTCACGCCAAAGAACAATGAAAATTTAGTGAACCATTTTGACTAGACTCAGCTCACTTCCTCTCACCGAGACTCGTGAAAGGATTTCGACGAGTTCCCTGAATGGCAGTTACCTGGGAAAAAAATTTAAGTCATAGTAAACAGTCTCAAGGCTTTATTACAAAAAGAGAAACCTTTTGGGTTGAGAACAGTACAGTATCAGCGTTGATTCTGCTTATTATATCAAATACGTTTTGAATTGAAGTGAATATAGAATTTAGGCCAAACACTAAGACCTATGAGGTCATTCAGCGCTGAAATGGAAATTGACGGTAAAAGGGTTTGAAGGGTGTAACAGGAGGAAAACCTGGCAGTTGCACTATGAATCAATTGCTAGGAGGGGGTGACATGGTCTCTGGACCTTGGAGTGACATTTGACTAGGTTTTTCTGACCTATAAATGAGTAAGTGTAAAATTGTCTAGATAGCTATGTTTTTTTTTATAAACTGAACATGCAATTGCACTGTAAATGCAAAAGTAATCTGCTATACCCACACCTCATCAAAGGGGACAAGTGTGCAAACCGGGGTTTTAGATCACAGAAAAGCAAAAAACCGATATACATGGACGCACCTTAACCTATCCTAGCCCACCCCTAACCTCTATTAACTTAAGGTGACAAATATTATGGTGAAAAATATGGGATGCAACTTAACCTATCCTTCCCTAACCTAGGCCCGACCTACCCAACTAGGTTAAGACGCAGCAAACTTAGCCTAACTTAGGTTACAGTAAACTCTAAGCAGTACTTACCTACATTTTTTGGATGTTTTCGTTCTCTTTCCTATCCTCAGAAGGAATGTGGGATCCCTAACCGTTAACTACCTAAACTGAAAGTAACGCCATGTTTCCACTATGGTTCCCCATTTTTGACAAGGTGGGATATGACGGATTGAAGACCAACCAGTTCACACGTAAATTAATGTCAAATTCATCAAAATCACATTAAAACCTATCAAAAACCGTGTTTGATATTAAAAGTCACTCCCTACAAAATCACTTTTATACCAACATACCTCTGAAAGGAATCACATCATTGGGCGAGTGACTGAGTTTCAGAGAAAGCGCTTATTTGATATAGGCAACTGTCGTGATTATGTAAACACACTACAAATGACTTTTGGAGCTCCTCGGACTCCAAAATATGGCAACTTCTTTCAACCATTTTAAGTCCTACCAAGAAGTCAAGTCTACATTTGCAGGTGTCGACTGCTCAAACATCACTGATAGTTCAGAGATACACCAAAATATCTTATTTGTAGCATATTTGAAATCCAGTTACGGAATTAAAATAGGCCTAATGCCAGATCTACCGAATGCCTTGTTATAGATCAGCTGAATTGGTGGGCTTAAAATGGTTCAGTAAAGTTTCCTGGGGCAAGTTGAGACATCGTGCACGGGGTTGTTCAGTGACCATACTTCAACGAACTCTTTGGAAAAGGCAAAACAGTAATCAATGGCTGCAGACAGTAGAATTAGATTCAACTTTATAAACACTATAAACCATAAATTCATATTGTTCGTGTCCTATTTACCGTTTATATTTAAACCATACGTTTTTTCCACCTGCTTCTCGTTTTTTTTTTTTTTTTTTTTTTTTTTGCATATCCGATTGTGTAATTCCCGAATTTCAGAAAATCACAAGCCAGTTTCCTCAACGTTCAATGGAAAACCTTATCATAAGCCCAAGGTATGAGAAAACGGAAAAATCTTGAACACAGGATATTGAATACAAAGGATAAAAAATGCATGCACAAAGGAGCCTATACTTACAGTTCGAACTCCAACAAACAACTTGAGGGTTGAGATTGGGAAACAAAATGGAAAATAATCAGCCATTAAAGCTCACAACTCACAAAGCTGCTATATTAAAACCCGCAAATAATAAATCAAGTACCCCTTGATATACACAGGCTACACAGCAGATGTTTCTCGAGCGGGAGTTACTGGACAAATGGGGATGATAGCATCAAGTTCTCCCGGCGAACAGTAGAAGCAAGGATACAGGAGTGACGAAGCCAAACATTTTCTCTCCGTCGTTTTCTCTAATTCTCTTCCTTTTGGTAGGAGGACGGGAGAGGGGTGAGGTGGGATCATCCCCAAAAGACAAATAGCACCGAATAGATTTTTTTTTTTTTGGCATTACTGCTAAAGCGTGAATATGATTATCCTTCCAAATGTTCATTTACGAGAGCAATTTTGCTTTTGACACGAACTTTTGCTATTCCCAACGGTAGTGGCAATGAGAACTAAGATTTTCTTCCTTTAAAATGTGCCGCGACACTTCTTTGACGTCGCAGTGTTTAGTTTCTAACCTAAATTATGCAATATGGGATATAAACCATAGGATAAGCAAAATAGGATATATATAGATTATAAAATATGGAATGTTTCTAATCTGACTTATAGACCATGGTATGCTGAATAAGGCTACTTTTTAACCACAACAAGCTAAAATTAAATGTTAATTTTGACTTCTGTTATATCCTAACTCATATAGCAAGTCGAATACATCTGGAACAGGATCCAACCAATCGCCAAACTGAGTTAAAGGGAATTTCAGTGAAAATCAGAATTTTTTTTTTTTTTTGTAACTATAGTGCAAGACTACAGTAATCATTACAGCAGGATCACTAAATCTAAATTTCAGAGATAAATTTTCTCTGATATTTACTCTTTTTTCTTATTTTGGTTTCTTAAATGCAGAACGTTATTCGCCGAGTATTACCATATTTTCATGAATGACACTAGAAGAATGATTAACACTCATAGTTTATACCACAGCACGACTCTGTAAGTACGATATTATGGAATTAATATGAAGTTTAAAGGATTTTTTAACATTTAAAATATGTATACGTGGGAACTTGTTATCAGTTACAAAGTGTCTGATAAGGAAGGTGAATGCCTACGGTGCTGATTTCAAGGTCGATCAAATGCTTTCCCTACATGCCATTATTTTTTACCATAACTCCATAGGGAAAAACTAAACATTAAATGGCACAAAAAAATTATCCCCCCAAAAAAACCTTAGCGCTCAAGTGCTGCGTTTTTTTAAGTAAATAAAATAGCATTCGTACTTTGAATGAATTGAATTGAACGTACAATTTAGGCCAAAGGCCAAGCACTGGGACCTATGAGGTCATTCAGCTCTGAAACGGAAATTGACAGTAAAGGGTTTGAAAGGTGTAACAGGAGGAAAACCTCGCAGTTGCACTATGAATCAATTGTTAGGAGTGGGTGGAAAGTAAGATGGAAGAAAGAGAATTTGAAAGGAGGTACAGTAAAAGGAACGAAAGGGGTTGCAGCTAGGGGCCGAAGGCACGCTGTAAAGAACCGTAAGAGGTGCACTGACGGCACTAACGCCCCCACCCTCTACGGGGTTAAACCAAATGATTGGCTGAACTTCAAACAAGTGGCAATGTGAATCAACATTTTCAGCCCCAGAATCCCCAGTACTTTTGCCGTTTGTAACACAAGTAGCGCTATCTGATTTTACTTTTTTTCTGTCGATAATGATTAAAACAACATAATATTTATTAGAGACTTGTAATTATAAAATGTAATATAACCAAAAAGATTGAAGATTAAACTTTCAAATTACTTTTGCAAAAAAGAGCAGATTTTCATGATGTGAAATTCTAAATAATAATAATAATAATACCAAAATCACCTCAGTTTTATAAAGTGAGCTAAATAACCTGCAGTGCCTGAAAGATAATTAAATACAGTATTGCAGTTCAGTGCATCACTGAATCCGGTGATCTGAAAACCATTTTTTTATATATTCATAAGCAGTATGGATGCAGAGTCTTCAGCTACGGTAGAAAACTTATAATTCCTATAAAATTAAATAATGCATCCGTTGAACAAAGCAACTTTTTTCAGTAACTGTTAACGTCACATGGCGAAAATTGACCTTGACTCGAAAGGTGCACCTCATAGTTGTGTTTTGCGCAGGTGCACACTTGTCTGCGCAGTAATAATTATGGGTGATATCATCGTATGATGACACAAATGCTACATTCATTGTTGTGGTCTCTCTCTCCCTTACGCCTTCAGGTTATGACAACCTCGTAGTCTGTCTCTGTGCAAGCATTTGAGAGGAACGAGACTGAACCAAAATGAGAATGATAGAAATGAGAAATCATTTATAAACGACTCTGCTATGTTTACGAAGTGTGAGGCCACATACGTGAACAAGTTTTCAATCTAAAAGAGACGTGACATTGTAGGCCTAAGCCGCAGTTAAAATCTGTGGGCTACAGCTTAGTTATGGACCATAGCCCAGCATTAAGGAAGAAGCCTTAACTGCTAAGCATTAGCGCTCGTTCACAGCACAGCGCAGAAAGAAAAGTTCGTATGTTCGTAACTCGCTCCATATGTACAGTATATGCGTAGGTTGGTAACGCAGTTCCTGATTCATAACGTCGTTCTCTTGTAAAGACGAGAAATCCTATTGCATCTTCATTTTTAAAACAATATATATCTATGTATTTCTTAGTGAATATAAATTGTATCTAATCATGTAATATTACGTTTGTTATGATAGCGGTAAATTGTTCTTATTGAAGATCTGTATTCGATTCACGACCGAGAACTTACCAATATTGAACCACCTCTGCGGACCTAAGCGGAAAAATAATACCTTATGATCAATGAGCAGCAACTGTCACATGCGAGGACAAAGAATGGAATGACTGGCAACCTCATCCCGAAATACCAGCTCAGCGTGTGTGTGTGTGTGTGCAGGTCAAGATTGTTCGTCGGTGGGGGCCCGTTCATGGGTGCTTCGTTTTGGGGGCCCTCCAGAGGATGGAGGGGGGTGTTCAGTCTCGCTGCCCTCTACCTACCCAGCAAATTGGTTCATTGTGGCCACATGTGAGGTGGTTCCTTCCGGTCTTCGGGACCTCTTTTGGAAATCCCCTTTCTCCTCCCTGATTGCAGTCCCTCGCAGCCGACTTAATTGCTGCCAGGTACCTAATTCACTGTTTATTAGGTCGACATAACACAGGGGTATTTTATGAAGCATACTTAAACAGGCTCGCTTGGGAATCGAACCCAGAACCACTCGCTAATTCGGCAAGCATCTTTGCAATCAATTTCCCCTTGCAAAAACACGTCTGGCACCAGTATTAAGGGGCTGATTCCTGGTAGGTGGCATTGAGTTAACTTGCAATCAATCAGTCAGTCGTGTGAAAAGATTCGATCGTTGAAATATGATGACATGAGACTAATCGACCCTCTTTTTGCTTTATAGTTAAAAATGCCTTATGGATGCCATCGGGATATTGTATACTTTAAGCAGAAAGCGTCTGATCAGAATATTGCCCAAATATGGAATGTTATTTGCCCGAACGCACTCTTGACGTGAAGGGTATCAAACGTTGTACTCAAAGGCAAAGCCTTGGGAGATTTCCGAGGGACTGAGAGGCCCGCTTACGGGTGGCGCTCACTTACGGGTGAAAGCTGTGGTATTGTTTCTAGAAACGATTTAGTAGATGCAAATTCTGTGCGATGGGAAAACGTGCGTTTTTGTATTCGTACAGACTTTTACATATCTCCTACTAAACAGTATCATGAGTCATTTTAGTTTTACAAACTCAAAAACAATATTGTAAATGGCAGTATGCGTTGCCAACGATGACGTATTCCTCCACCCTCTCCCGCCCTGGCCGGGGCCAACTTTCACAAACGTTTGCACAATCTCAGTACTTCGCTTTACATTACGAAACGCAAAAGCTACATGCGACGGTCATGGAGTTTGCTGTTATATAACAAAGTTCTGAAAACGTTTTTATACAAGAAAGTGAAAATTACCATTGCCTAAAAGCACTGTCTTTCATAGAAGAAGAATGTATGACGCTCGGAACTTGTTTGGACACGACATGATTGCCTCATCGTACCAATCGTTGTCACACTTCTAAAAATAAGCTACACCTTCAGGAACAGCAGTTCGGCAATGGTTATGTTTACGCCACGAGTGAGTATTTTTGGTCAAGTTGTTGCCTTTTAATTTCCATTAATTTTTTCCCGATTAAAAAAAGAAATTATATAACGAACTGGAGGCGGCGACAGTGTAGAAGGCATTCTATCTCGTAAGTATTGTAATGCGTGACAAATGTCGACCATTGTTTACAGTAACCTTTCCTATCTTCTGGAATGTTATCTTGATATGTCATCTGAGGCTATTATGTTCACAGAAAAACGATGTTTGTTTTGTTTAATTATATGTGGAACACGTGCATTAGATTTAGTTGCGTTGTCAACGTGATTTCTGTTGTGGATTAAAATGTTTACATATTTCGTTGAGAAACAGTGATTATGCATTGACTTAAACCAGACGCCTCAGAAACCGGAAACTCGAGGTAAACAAGCCCTTTAAATTTGTGTGGACTGGAGCTCTAGTCATAAAGCTGAATGAGGGAAAACTTATCAGCTGAAATTTCAAATGTTTATATGATTTTTTTTAACATTTACAAGAAATGGTGTGATTTGAAGTGCTAAATGGAAAATTTAATATTTAATGTTGTGAAAAAAACATGGTTTCAAAGGTCTAGGGGAAGAATGCCCCCATGAAACCATGAGAGAAATTGTGAAGTGCATTTGAAAAAGAATGGTTTGTTTCAAAGTTTAAAAAAATGTGACTTCTGAAGTTGAAATATCTGAAATACCAGCGAAAACTGTTAATGCGTCGCAAGAAAAATCTGAAATGAAATTGAGAAATAGATGTTTTCCTAAGTTAGCATTTTTCCTAAGAAAAAAGAAAGCTGAAGTGATGTTTGACATGCAGTGTTTAGCGCCGTCGTGCTGGTCCTAAGCCGTGACAAAAGACGGGAGTTTAAAAATACGTAACAAAAATCACAAATTAGAAAACAGAGAAGCAGATGAAGTATTAAGAATTTATTTATTTATATATTTTTTTTTTTGTGAGACGTAGTGTTTGTGGTAAACTAAAGTACCCAAGATTTAGAGTCAGTATTTTTAGTAGACTGAAATAGACTACAGAGAGGCACCCACTGCTAATGAAATCATTCTCTATTTCCTTTTATAATGGATGGTTATGTTTATGGTACTAACAGAACAAGCTACTGGTGCTGCTGGGAAAATATTGTAGCATGCGTGGTAACGCATCTTCTTATAGCAGATACTTTATTAAAAATAAACCAGATCTCTTCAGTGACGGTCGAAATACAGTGTTTCCCTACCTGGCGGTTGTATTCAGTGGCCTACACAATACAGCCGACGCGCAAATATGGTTGAATCTTTGTTTAATTAGGAACTATAGGTATATCAAACCGCCGAGCCCCCTTCCCGTACCCGTTTGCTGGGAAGAGTAGCACAGGCGATATGGCGTTGTGACGAGTGTAAATATCGCTGTCATAACTCCCGGCCGTGGTTAGCATACAGCTGTTTACACACCTCCCGGCGCTATTTTCAGTAATTAGCCTGATGGCGGTATGCACGCACTGATCCAATCTCATTCTCATTCCCTTAGAATAGGTGGGTTGACGGTTTGTCTCGGTGGGCGGGCGGTGCGAATATCAGTATCCATCGTAAAGCAAACTGCCAGGCTTTAGTAATACTTCGAAAAAAAAAGACTATTATGTTGATGAATTCTTGCAAATATTTCCATGAATCTATTTTAGTTGAGGTTGCTATCTTTATGCCATTCTTCTCCTGGATGTGACACCCCAGTCGATTATCTACCGTAAGAAGCAATAAATAGGCTCATTTTCGCAAAGATTAATGTGCCTGAGAGTGAGGAGAAATTACCACACAATGGGAAGCATAACTTTACGTAGGAATAGTTAACAAATGTATATATAATCCTCGAAGTGTAAATTACTCTTTCTCTGTGATAATTGATCTAAACTCGTTTTCATGAAATTGTGACGTGTTAACTATTTGGCTAGCGGGACACCGAAGTTGCACTGTACACGTCGAGCCCTATTTTATTAATAAAGTGGAGTTATCCGTATTTCTCCAGTACACACACACACACACACACACACACACACACACACACACTAACTTCTCTCTCAGTATCTTGTATTTCTTTATTTCCGTTTCATGGTCAGTGTTATCAATTACAGTTTTTTATAATTATTTTATTACTTATCATTGGGATTTCCATCCATGTTAATGATAAAAAACCTAATCACGAATTCTGCTGTTAGCATTGGTAGCAACAGCGCTGATTATTATTATTATTATTATTATTATTATTATTATTATTATTATTATTATTATTATACTTACAGTTTCCCGCCCTCTCAGTTGGCTGATGGCCTTGTTCCCTATTGGTGCTTATGTTTAATAATAATAATAATAATAATAATAATAATAATAATAATGTTAACTTCTTGCTGATGTTCGGCAGTTTCCTCATAAATAGTAAATAAGCTATGTGGCGAATGAACAAGGAATTCCATTTTAGATTGCATAGACAAAAAACCTCACTATCAGTTCAACGACATTTTATTGCTTTATACGCGGGCGCTCTCTCTCTCTCTCTCTCTCTCTCTCTCTCTCTCTCTCTCTCTCTCTCTCAAACACACACACAATTATACAGTATATATAATTTATATATATATATTTATATGTTTATATGTGTGTGTGTGTGTGTAATTCGGTTATTTAAAGTAATGCATTTTCTCTCCTTCAGCGTGCACATACAACGTTAAATACTTATAGAGAAACTGCACAATCTTGGCGTACTGTTTACAGTTTCCATAACTGCTGAAAGACAATCTCGTGCTTTGCTTTAAATTTGTCTTAGTATTTTTAGACTTCCTAAGTACTCACTTTCGTTTGTTTTAGTTCGTATTATATAGCAACAGTGTTTGTGCTGGTAACACGTATTATAACTGTTACGATGACCTGACATTCTTCCATTTTCCTGATGGCAACCCGACCACTGACACTAGAAAGACCATTGTTTGCAGGGAAAACGCAGGAAAACTTGCTGCAAATGTGCCTCTGGGACTTCGGTTGATTTTGCAAGTTTGTAAGTGATTGATTTATCTTTCAGTACTGATTTTCCAAGTAGTGCTAAAATTTAAAATAAATTCCGTGAAGTCAAGAAGTCTGTATTTTCTCTCAGGGTGAATGTTTCCCACTTTCTCTTTCTGGATGTTCCATTTTCCCCGTCATGTGGAACATCACTATTATGAATGAAGTGTTCTCTTCTTTTTTCAATCTGTAGATATTCTGTCCTAGTTTCAATGTGGTTTCCCCAATTCAAATTCAATAGCCTCAGCTGTTTAGTTATGAGTGATTTCATAAGGTGGATTTGGTATTTAACCTTTCAAATGTTTACATTGCACTTGTGCTGCATAGTCCCCGTTTTTAAATCTCAAACCAGTCTTTGTCTCCTTAATGTCATTTGTGTCAATCAGGAAAACATCACAAAGGTAGTTTTTGTTTTGCAAACAACAGAATATCCTGAATAATTAAAAGTACGTCTGGCAGCGCCATCACTGAGGATCGATGTCCTTGAGAGCATCCGAAACGATTACCGTTCCCCGCCTGTATTATTTCACTACAATGCTTTTTACCATCCACGCAAGTTGATTTGCATTCATGAGGTATGCACATTCTACCGCATTTCGTACAAACAGTCAAAGGGGATTCTGAGTCGGGTCAGATTTGTCATCTTGGGTGGGGAAAGTTTAAGCCCGGAAAATGGGTTCCACCAACGGAAATGAGTCTCGGACTGTTAGTGGCCATCGCGCGCCCAAACAAAACAAGAGGCGAATCGGTTAAGTCACATACGAATATTTTAGCGGTACCAAGGCCCCGGGAACGTAACAGCCCTTGAAACCGACACCATGGACGTGACTAGTGTTAGATAGGTAAGACTGTCTGGTCGTGTTGAGCGTAAATGAGGAAATGTCACATTTACGAAGGGAAAGAGAGAGTAGGGGGGGGGGGAGGCCTCAAGCAGAACAGCATGGCGCTTTTATTTATTTTCAGTTGACCCCGACCCTGGCCTGGCCCCTCTCTCTCTCTCTAGTTTCATTTTGACCTTTGACACGCCCGGCTTTTGTTCTGGTTTCATTTGCTGCCTGTTAAGCCGTAGGGTCGAGGAATGTTTTCGGTCGAGCACCGGAAAGCTCATTGAGAGTCGAGAGGCTTAAGTAGCAAAGTAACTTATCTAAGTAACTTCTTGTTACTTACTCTGATTTAAATTTAAAAATTATATTTTCTTCCAGGTTGCAGTTCTAATCTATGGGAAAACTAATTTGGGTGACTTGGACGGCACTAGGCCCCTTAACGTGTAATCCCGGTAGTGTGGGTTCGTATAACTCAGGTTAAGCTTTCCGTGACTGGCAGGCTAAGTCTGATGTAGACTTGCATAGACTTTTTGACCCTATTTAACTTATTCCAAAGTGTGATAGGCAATGCCCTTACCCCTCTTATTGGACTAGGTTAGCCATTTTAATTCGTTATAGTAGAGAAATGGAAACCCAGCCCATGTTTCCTTTGTTATGCACAAAGCTTGGTTGTACCCTACTTGACCGGGCCTGTTTTGGGGTTAAAAGTTAACTTTGTTCCCCAGATTGCCATGAGTCACTGCTACTAATGATGCCCAAAAAACTGCTGTTAGTAATGCACAAGAAACTGCAACTAATAGTGCACAAGAAACTAAAACTAATAATGCACAAGAAACTGCAGCTAATAGTGCACAAGAAACCAACTAATAGTGCCCAAGACGCTGCAACTAATATTGGACAAGAAACTGCAACTAATATTGGACAAGAAACTGCAACCAGTAGTGCACAAGAAACTGCAACTAATAATGCACAAGAAACTGCAACTAATAATGCACAAGAAACTGCAACTAATAATGCACAAGAAACTGCAACTAATAATGCACAAGAAACTGCAACTAGTAAAGGACAAGGAACTGTAACCAGTAGTGCAAAAGAAACCGCGACTAATAGTGCACAAGAAACTGCAGCTAATAGTGCACAAGAAGGTGTTAGCCAAGGGTGGTTCATGTAAAAGATTATTGGTTAAATGTAGTGATCCAAATACTGTTGATTCATTAAGGTAAATCATATATATGTATATATTTTTTTATCATCTAGAGAGTGAGCAAGATGGAGAACGACATTGGTTGAGGAGCCTGGTTTTTTAGGGTTACCAAGAAAATTAGTAAAATATTCAGAGGCTCGGTATATTGTGAAGAACGTCATGTAAACATTGTCTCTGTTACAGTATAGGCTGTAGGTACTGAAGCTAAGTTTGTACAGAATGCTCAAGAATATTGTAAAAAAAATAAATGTAGGCTAGCCTTGATCATTATATAGTAGGGTGAGATTATGTTGTACGATAACGGATAACCGGAAAAAGGAATTGGTAGTCAGCCATTCGCAAAAAGATAAACAGGAAGGTGGAAACTCTGGGAATTATTACTCAGTATAATATAATTATAACATTACTTCAATATCATATGTCACTCATGAAGGAAGTTTACGTATTAAATCTTATAGTGCTTTTAATCATTACAGTTTAAAATTTATGTAGACAGAGAACAATGAATGAAATCGGTTTAAAATTATGAACTTTGTACTTCGCTCTGAAAATCAGCATTACAACTGGTGAATAAAATGAAGGTATTGCAACTTATTAATAAGATCTATTGACTTTTTCTTTTCATGCAAGCATACAATAAACCTTAAAACATGTCTGTATTTTGTTGCATTTTTTGAGATTTCAAAAAAGTGTGAAATGAAAACGTAAGTAATTTTTCTTTATCTTAAAATGTTTTTTAGCCTCCATATAATGAACAATTAAAACTTTTACTTTTATAATAATTACCAAGGTTTTAGGATTTATTCAGATTGTGATTCATTATTTATACTATTTAATTTTTCAAAGAGTCAATTGTTGTTCATATACTGTATATGAATATGTGACGTACTTTAGACTAGTTTGAAGTCCCAACAGAATCTTGAGCTTATTTCCAAAAATTCAGATGAAATTAGTGTTGAATGATGTAGTGTCAGAATTTGATAATATTATTTAGTTTCAAATGACCACATGGCTGTTACTTTTCAAGTTAACATGCTGTGAAAAATACGCCTGCCCCATCAGTATTTTGTTTTTTTTTACATTGATCATCAAACCTCCCAGCGTACCTTGCATGCATCATGATTACAATGAAAATGAGTTAGTATCACCTTAGCTTATTTTTACCTTAGGTAAATGTAGCCTAGCTTATGCTAGTAATATTTAACAGATACTGACAATTCTTAAAGTCTAGCTTACTTTGCAGATTTCTTGGCATTTGGAAAAGATGGCACATAAAGGCATAGAAATTTGTATGTGGTTGACGTTATTAGTTTTTAAAATTGTTCAGGGCTATTGCACTGCCTTTGCAGTGCAACTTTTTTGGTCAACATTTTGTAACTGCCTTTAAGTTGAACAGTTTGCAGAATATTGGTTAAGTTTTATTTTAGGGGCTAAGCTTATACCCATTTTCCACGGAATGATAATGCATTTCAATGCTTTGTGCTCTAAGATTAAAATTTGCTCTAAATGGTGTGCAGTGATTACATTGTTTTTCTTAGATTGTTGTGTTGCTTAGTTTTGTTGAATGGAGAACTGCATCAACAGCCAGGTGCAATTTAGGCTAGCCATACTTCATAGTGCAGCTTGTTCAGTAGGGGGTTATTTCCACCAGTGCATTACATGCTGTCCACTGTGTGCACAACTAAAGGTTGTTTGCAGTGCTGCTTTGGCCCTGAGCCACTTTTTTAGCTTTTCATTATACATATTTTTGTCTTCTATCTTGCTCTTTAACTTTTCAAACTATTACTTCTTAGTGCAGCTGTAGGGTTTTCTCCCAGTTACACTAGGAGGCCTTTTTACTTCACAATTATTTTCTTGATCACTTTGTCTTCTTGTGGAACCACTCCTACTTCCTCTTTTCACCGTCTTATGTGCTGAGTGGCTGAAATTGCATCAGTTCTTGGCTCTGTTGCCTAACTTTCATGAGTCGTTCATTCATTCACCATGTTGTTTGTAGCCATGTAAATGCTTTGTGTGTTTAATAATACCACAGCTCTCTCAAACCCATTGTTTGCATGGCATACTGTCTGCATTATCAAGAGATGCTATGCTATTTTCTGAATGGACTACCCTACTTCAGGACTGAGATCTAAGTCTTTTCCCACGAGTAAAACTAGCCACACTTTGGCAGGGTCCTGTTTTCCGGACCATCACCTTTTAGGACAGACAAGAGGGTATGAGAGCCAGCTTCCCCCGTTTACCTACCTGGCTACCTGACTAGGAATTGACCCTCAAGGTGTCAACAGCCATGATTTCCAGACATCTCTTCCCCCCTTGAGGATGAGTCTCTATATAAAGACAATGGTTTGTATCCTTATGGGATTAGATGACAAATCTTAAGATTAGTTTTTATATCTCTAAAATATACAAACCTGACTTTGTTATAATCCCACCTCTATTACCACACCATTGCCGTACTGCTTAAGAGAAACTAACGATATGCACATTGTGTACACAGGCAGATACCCACAGTCCAGCACAATGACTTATTTTAAAACCTTGTTTTTAAGCTTCAAATGGGCCCAGCTACACCAAGAGGACTTGTATCTATATGAAAAAAAACTCAGGTTTGTATATCTAGGAGACATGGAAATTATCTTAAAGTTTGCCAGTTTAGAACGTCTCGATAATCATGATTGTGTTAATTCTTTAATCTGGCATGTAATTTATTATAGTACGGGCTTTATTTTTTCATATTCTGGTGCTATATTATCTTTTTCTGTTCTGGATCTTGGTGATTTTAGTCGTTTGCCACAGATAATGTACGTATTTAGTGAAGGCAGAGTATGGTATATAATATCTGCTGTGAGGGTTAACTCTGATTTTGTTATTTTTCCTTATTCATTTGACATTTCATGATAAGGTTGGTTGTGTTATATATAATTTTTTGGACAAAATTTGTGATTTTTAAATACCGTTTTGTAACGCTCTTCTTTTTTGTTTCAGGTATATGATCACCCATTGTATGCAAAATTAATTTGCCCATTCAACGCAGACATAGGTGTGATTGTTTTGCCATGAACAATATGCAGGTCAGTGTGTTGAGAGAAGTTTGGAAGGTTGCCTTGTACAGTGGCTACTCTTCTTTTAGTTTGCGTGCCATAGTTTTCCTCTGTTGCAACTTTGGAAGGATCTCTCAGACTGTGAAGGCTTTTTTGTATGTATTTTGTATGTTTTTGTTTTTCCATGTGTATGTTACCTTTTCCTATAATGGGATTATTGGGAATGTAGTAGTGGTTGGTCTTGCTGGTAGGATTTTTAAATGATGACCTTGTAAATAGTAGTATGAAAGAAGTGAAATTTCACTAATATGTTTCATGTGTTCTTTGGGCATTGTAGCTTGATAAATTTGGAGTGCAGCTTATGTGGATTTAAACTATGTCATGAGCAGGAGTTTGCCTCCAATATGAACCAGGGAATATTATCTTGTGTCAAGCCCAAAATGACAATCTCAACAGACTGAATGCATGTTGACTTGGAATTTTCTATATTTTCTGAAAAGTAGCTCATTATGTAGAATCTAACATACTATAACACTGATTATCTCTCAAAGAACAACAGTGTATCTTGCAAGGAGAGAGGACATACTTTCTGTTCCTCAGGGGCAAACATTAATGAGATTATCTTGATATGGCTGGGGAAGAAAGAGCTTGGGGAATCATACGAAGTTAGAGAAGTAAACCAGTTACTTCTTTTAGGGGAGTTTTGGAGAATTGTTGCCATCATGAAGAGATGAATTATAAAAAGATGAAACCAGGATAGGAGCCATATTAGGAGGAGCAGTGGGAAAAGCTGAAGCAAATGACCATGAGGCAGCAACTGCAGCGAGAATACAGTTAGATACCATTAGATGTGTTGAAACTCAGTTTCTTTGTAAATTTCTCTTTCTCCATTTTTTAGCTGCCTCGGAAAAAGGGGCCTAGATGTTTTCTGTCAACATAAAAGACACCTATTTTGATGTCTCCATCCACCAGCAGTCTTGGAAGTTTCTTCACTTCGTCTTTGAAGGCAGTGTGTTTCAATTTTGAGCTCTCTGTTTTGGCCTGAGTTTTGCTCATCAGGTTCTTACTATGGTTCTGTCCGTTTGCAAAATGGCTGCATCAACTGGGTATAAAGATTCTCCTCTATCTGAATGAGAGGATTGCCTGAGGGCAAGACTGCAACTGTACGTGTCGCTGATTCCAGACCCTCCAACCTGTGCAGTGGATCTGGAATCTTCACCTGTGCGTTTTCCCCATTCGCATTGTTGCAAGGGGCAATTCAGAAATTCCAAGTCCAGGAATACTGTCATGGTCCTGATCTCCCCTTGGTCCAGGAAGACCTGGTTTCTAGATCTATGCAAATTTGAGTTAAAATTCCCAGACTTCTCTCCTTGTGGAACCCCCATGCTGTAGCTAACTGCATGGAAACTATCAATAACTCCTTAGAGCAAGAGAATTTTCTAAAGTGTGTAGAGTCTCAATCCTTGTTCCTAGGAGAAAATCTACTCTTGACTTGTATTGGGAACAATGGTCTCTGTATAGAGAGTGGTGCAGACCTAGAGGTATCTTGAGCACTCATACTAACATTAACAATGTAATACTGCTTAGTTCTTTAGATTCTTGAGATGTGCTAAAGGACTTTCCGTATCTGCTATTAAGGGGTATAGGTCTATGTTGTCCTCTGTTTTAAGGCACATTGTATTAGAGTTACTCTTTGATTTGGACTTGCGAGAAGCAATTCACTCATTTCAGCTAGAAAACCCTAAGATAGTACCCCCTCTTTTGTCCACAAACCTTTATATAGTAATTAGGTATTTAAAAGGTGCTCCTTTTGAACCCTTAAATGAGTCTTCCTTGAAGTCCCTTATAGTCAAGACTATTTTTGCTGTCCTTAGCTTTGGCTAAAAGGGTAAGCAAACTGCAGGCTATTTCCTCTTACATAGGCTTTTTGTTTAGAGGAGGTGAACTCTCCTTCTTGTCTTCGTTCACAGCTAAGAACAATTTCAAAGCAAAGGTCTTACCTAAGGTTTATTCTATCCCATGTCTAGATAACTTAACCTCATGGGAAAAAGAATTGCTATGTATCATGGCTTAAACCTGTGAAAAACCAGCAAAGAAGCCTTTTTTGTTTTGGTGGTGAGTAGCTCTCTCTCTGCTTTGTCTTCAGCATCTAGATCTGCTTCACCTCACAAGTTCTTTTATTGTTCAAAGCCTCACACCAACCAGCATCTCAGACCCTTCACTCCTCAAAATCAGCAGTCATCCTCAAGCCATATCTTGGTTACGGAAGAGAGAACCAGAAGTGAAGAAGAAAAAGTATCTTCGTCTTTTGGCAAAGATCTCAGGTTTTCAGACTTGTTGACTCAGAGTAGGGATCCTCATTTCCTGGATCTTAAGAAAAGGATTTCTTGTTGCTGGGAAATGCTAATTTCTTTGATCTCAAGAAAAGAGTTTCTTGGTCCTAGGAAAACAACATTTTCGTAGCAACTGTAGAGGTTGCTTTTCTTCAGCCTCCAAGTATTCATGACATCCTTGGAAGAAAAACAGTTGTAATTATAACATTTAAACATGTTATTTTAGTAATGATTCGTTAATGAATGTCCTGTATGTATATTTTTAGCATACAAGAGAATTTCTCATTATGAGCCCTGATCCAGTTTGAACCCTGATTTGGTTGGAATGGAAAATGAAAGGTTTCTCTGAAGAAAAATGGAGATATAGGGGTGCAATTGCATGTGCAGGTGTAGATGAGCATGGACAGGTAGCTAGTCAAGAAGAAAGTGAGAGAAAAAATTGCAAGTAATAAAAATATAGAGAAGGTTAGCAAGAATGTTAAGGAGAATGTGAACATCTTAGAGTGAGCATGACTCTACAGAGGACATGGTAAGTCAAGTGAGTGAAGTGGCAAAATAAGTTACCAATGCTTTTTTTTTTTTTTGTATGATATAGTAATAAGAATTTGGCATAGCTTTTTTCAATCTAGCTTTGCAAAATTTTTGTGCCTCTTGAAGAAAATTTGAATTTCCATTTGATAAATTTCATAGTTGGGAGTGAGAGTATGAAGTCCTTGCTAAAAATATGACACATAATTGAAGGGCCTCTTAGCATAACTTATTCCCCGTATTGTATACAGTATTTGTGTAGCTAGATTTTATCTTTCATCACTCTCTAGGTTGCATCCAATCCACTTTTATATCTAAGGTTTTCCAAAAACAGCATATCCCTGAATTGTAGTTTTATTTTCTGATGTGAGGTTTGGGGTCCTACTTCTGCATTTTGGTATTACTGTTGGATTTTGCATTGATATGGATTAGTATTAACCAGACCTCCAAGTTAAATACCTGTTGTTGGTCTGGCCATATATAATAAAGGTAAATTAATGATTATGGTTGAGAGCACCCAATAATCAAAATGTACATTGTATACATTGTATTGTATTGTGATATAGAAATATTGTATGAAGACTGGAGTGCATTCATAGCTCTTATTTAAACGTAAAAATTTGACTAAGTTATTCCAGAATTATAATCCACTATAATATAGGTAATCGTTTTATAAAAACAAAAAAGTGAAATATGTTGTCAGATAAATAATAGATTGGAATGATGATGGTGAATTAAAGAACCATTGAAGCTAACATATATGATTATGGCATATACTGTATGTAAAGAAGTACTGGACTATATATTGATTCATTGGTATACAGTTGGACTGAAAGTGTCAAATTTTAATTATTATTATTATTATTGTTATTCAGATGAAACCATTGACTTGAAATTCAAGCGTCCAAAGAATAAGGTGTTAGGAAGAAGCCAGAGGAAGTAAAGGGAAATACAGAAAGAAGAGATAAACTTGTTAAAGAAAAAAAAATTAATAAATAGATAAAAATGTATTAAAATACAAGAATAGTATTAGGGTAGTAATGCATTGCATTTCCACTTGAACTTCTAAAGTTCCAACTGCACGACATCCTCTGGGAGGCTGTTCCACAATCCAACAGTGTGATGAATAAAGGACCTCTGGAACTGAAAAGTTTGACAGCAAAGCACATTTACTGCATGTTTGTGCTGCTGTTCAGTGAATCTGGTTGCTCTTGGCAGATAAAGAGGGATCAGGGATCAATTGTGAATATGAGAGATCTCTGTTGAAATACAACTCATGAAAAAGTGATAAACGAGAAACCTACCACCACAATCCACTATATCTAAAATAGATAAATCTGTGGCAGAAGCAGACATCCAAACGAACAATGGTATTCCAGTAAAGGAAGTACAAATGACCTAAAACAGGTTGCATTGATATTATCACTGTTATAAAAATGAGGCCTTAAAAACTTTTGTGCGTCATTTGCTGAAACTTTAGACGTTTCTCAAAAGTTAGATGCGAGTCAAAAGTTACACTTAGAATAGTTAAAGCTTCAGACTCATTCAGCAAAGTTCCATCAACCTGAAGGGGAGGATGGGGTGGGAACTCTGTATGAGATCTGCTAATTAATAGTGTTTTTGTTTTACTGGAGTTCAGCCCCATACTGCACCAATTACACCATGTCCCAATTGAGGCTGAAGGCAGCTTCAATTCTCATAAGTGGAGGCTTCACTACACCCACAAGTGTTGCATCATCGGCATACTGAACAACCTTGTTTTCCAGGCCAACAACCATATTGCTGTATACACTGAAAATTACAGTGGACCAAGAACACTGCCCTGTGGAACTCCAGACACAATAGGTCTTGGTTCGCTAAAGATCCTGCCCACAGCATCTCGCTGCTGCCTTCCTGTAAGGAAAATAATTATATATAATTATATATACTGTCACATCATCATTCATCTACACAAGATAGATTAAAAATGAACAGCAATTGAGCTTCCTTGCCATGTACCCTCTATCTGCAATCCTTCAATTTCACTTTAGATTTAGTAAACATAGGTACGTGAAATTCATCTCTCTCTCTCTCTCTCTCTCTCTCTCTCTCTCTCTCTCTCTCTCTCTCTCTCTCTCTGATGTGAAACATTATGTTGCACTGACAATCAAATTATGTTGAGCAACATTTCCAAGCAAGCTTTAATCCTTTCCAACTGTAATCTAGTTTCTTGTATAACACTACTTAGAGGATAATTCAGTCACAGAATGCTGCATTTTCCAAAGCAATTTTCTACATAGAAAAGCCTAACTAGATCCAAATCAGGCATTTCTTTGTTGGCATATTGGACAAGCAACTGAAAATAAAATGAACACAGAAATATTCCTGTAATTATGAAACTTTATACAGTACTATTGTGGCCTAGATTTAAAAATTGCCCCATCCAATCAAATTGCATCTCTCATTTTAAGCGTTGCTTTCTTTTACATTCAAAAAAAAAAATTTGAGGATCCATAAATTGTTACTACCAATCTCTAATTTACCTTTTAGGATGACTGCTAATATGCGGTGCTAGAAATTTAACATGCAATCTTAAATCAGAGAATCAGGCTGATAGAGTATATTAAACATTTCCCAAAGACATTTTTCTAATTTTTTTTTATTAAATAGTTAACCAGACCACTGAGTCATTTTTAGTCTGAGTAAGGCTTACCAGAAAGAATTTATCCTGTAATGGATGTAGAGAAGTTAAATAAAAAAAAAAAAATTGGACAGCTAAATCTCAAATAAAAAGAAAAAGTCAGAGTAGTGCAACTGGTGCTTAGGGGAAACTTCCAGAGAACCTTTAGTACTGCCTACAGTGACTTGCTCAAGGCACACTGCAGTATTGATGAGTTCCAAAAGCTTTCTGTGGTGTTGACGTTGCTTAAGTACTGTATATCGGTATTTACAGCTTAGCTGTGATTTATTGTACTGAAATTGAACTTGTGAAATACAGAATTTTGATTTCTTTTGGTAAAATACTGTACAGTACCAAGAAGATTGTAGTGTTGGTAAATGTTCTTAGAAAAGATGCGAAGCTTTTGGTTTTAGGATACTGGAAGGAATAGACTCCTTATATTTTGTGTACAGGAATTACTGATGCTTTTCTCTTGCATTACAGAATACCTTGCGCCCTGATGGAGGGAAAGTGTCGCCCATCAACTTTGTACTAACAAGAGTTAAGGGACCCATTTCCTCTCCTTCAGAAGATGCCAAAATCTATCAGTCTTCCTCCTTACCCCTACCAGGGATTGGGGGTGTGGAAGAAACACTACAACATGTATGTTGTGATCGCCTGTTTACCACCACATTGCACTACCAGTCTCACCTTATAGATAAGGCTGAGACTGATCAGGTACACGAATTTAAATTACTTGAAATGGGTTTGTTGCGGTGTTCATTGTGTTCCATGTGGGTGCAGAATAGTGGGATGTCTTTGCACCTGAGAAAATTTCATGGCATTATAAAAGTCAATAAAAATGCCACGTCACTCGGTGAGCTCTCTAGTGATAATAATGCAGAGGCTACGCCAAAGCCTGTGAAAAGTTATGTGATTAAAGTCAGTGGTCAGACTGTGTCTGCAGGACAGCCACTTGGTGGCAGTTCCAGCAATAAATCTAATAATAATATTGAAGTAACTTCCAGTGCGAGTCTTACCAAACCAGCATATAAATTAATAACGTCGGATGGAAAGGTTTATCCAAATATACGCCTTCAGAACTCCTCCGGTGGAATAGGAGGGAAGATCATTGTGCGACCGTCTGTGCCGTTTAACAATGGTGTACCTGTTGTGACCTATGGGCCTCGAATCATTATGAAAGCTAATAGAAATATATCGGATGGAAAGATTAGAATGCCTATATCCAGTAAAACTGGCATGTGCAAAGTTTTACCCGCTGGTAGTGCAGTGTTGCAAAACAGTCCTCCTTTTGCCAAGTCAGTCAGTGGTGTCACCACTGTGCAGATCAGTGGTGGGAATATTGTGGCCACTACAAGTTCAAACAAGCTGTCAAAAATGAAGACCAAGCTCTGTGCAGAATTAGGGAAACCATTAATAAATGTTGATAAGAAAATAATATCTAGAACTTACAAGGTTGTAGAAAAGTGCCCAAGTAACAAGACTTTGTCCGGAAAAAATGTAGATTTAGAAAGGACAAATAAAAATAAAAGTACGAATGTGGGTGTTGAAACAACAGTAAAATCTCCTGGCGAAAAAAGTGAGGCGTCTCATACCAGGACTAAAGGAGTGAGTAACAAAAAGAAGGAATTGATGCTAGACATGGAAGGTCCAGATGAAAAGCTTGCATTTTTAAAGTTTAATCATTGTGATGATATATTTGAGGAATTTGCTTTAAGTTTAGAAAAAATTCAGAAGGAGAAAGAGTCTCTAGCAAAGAAAGGGAAGCCCAACACCAAACAAAAATCTGTACTTCCTGTAAGCACTCAAAGCATTGTACCTAGAGAAAAGGGTGACTGTAATGGTAAAGCAGAGAGATCAAAGCCTGTGTCCAATAAAAAACGCCGAAAGCAAGTCCTGAAGCCTGTGCTGGAACCAGGAGGTGACGTCAACATGGAAACTCCAATTACTAACAAAGTGAAAGTGAGGAAAAAGGGTAAAAATGTGTTAACAGACAGTGAATGTCATACACCTAAAGTTGGCAAAAGAACTAGTCCAACCATCTCAGTTAATCCAAAGAAATATGGAAGGAAATTTAAAGAGAACAAATGCGATACTCCTAAATGCACTCCAAAGACATCTCACCAGACACCTAAAGGCAAACGTGGTGGTGGGAAAAAGAAAAGGCCAGTTGGACGCCCTCGCAGAGAGGAAGTTAGTGAAGTGAGCACTCCTAATTTATCAGGGTTGGACACAATGTTTAACGAACAAAGTCATGAAGATGTTGAGAATGAACCGGTATTGTCACCCAAACACGAAGAGGAGGAAAATATTCCTACTGTAGAATTGGACCTGTTTACTCTATCCTCGCTTAATGAAAAAGTATCTGTTTTGCTCACCGAGCCCCATAACCCAGATTTTAAAGTTTACGCCAGCATGGATGCAATATTTGTTGGAGATTCCGCTCTTGGTGATGTAACAAACCAAATTGGGTATGTGACAGACTCAAACAATGTTGTGTTTGTGAATCCTGGTCATTTCCTCTTTCCCAATGTGCAGGAGCTCGATAAATTTGTTCCTAGCTCAATACTGACAGTAAAGGAAAAGATGAACTTGTCACCTAGAAAGTTGTGTAAACGTGCCACTGATGGTAAATTATCAGTAATCAGTAAAGAGAATCAGTATGTTAATGAGAGTCCAAAGGGTATGGAACATAATCAAGAATCTCAGGGAAATAATAAGAGAGAATCTAAGATATCTCCTGCTAAGAAGAAAACTAGTATTGCAGACAGTAAGGTACACTCTTATACTGGGCCTAAAAAGTCATTGAAAGACAAAAGTTTAGGGTTGATGGTATCAAGCAGTGATGTTGCACGAGATAGTAAGGAGAATGTTCCCCTTGCCAGAATGGATGGGTCTTCTGGAAACTCAAAGGATGTGAGGGTAAGACGACGTAGTGCTCGTTACAGTGGAGAAAATAAAGGAGATGAACAGATGCCTTCGATTTTAACTAAAGATGAAGAATTGTCTAGTGCTGAAATAGAAATTAAGAAAGGAGAGCCTAGATCCAGAAGAATGTCAGAGAGTCTGAAGTTAGGGAGAAATGTGCAGGTAAAGCACCTAATTGACGATCAAGGTAAAGAGGAAAGTGTAGACTGTGACAAAGTTTTGAAAGTAGTGATATCTCCTATCAAGTCAGAATTCCAGAGCTTGGTACAAGAGTTGAAAGAGGGACTTCTAAAGTCTTCAGAGAAGCACAGGGTAGCACTTTTGTTTGATGGTGACTGCCCTGAAAGAATTCCGTATAAAAAGAAGCTTGATTGTAATTTTAAAGATTCAAATGTCAGATCTGAGGACAATGACACAGTTATTTTGAGTAAGCAAAGGTTGCGAACTAGGTCAGCAGATAGTGTTCCATGTGGAAAAGGCTCTAGAGCCAACCCTCTTCCTAGTGATATTAGTAGTAATACATATAACCGTTTGTCCAGACGGAAAGGTCGATTAAAAAGCGAAAGTGATTCTTCGTTTAGGACACAGCATAACAGTGAGGAAACAGAAATCTCGGAGCAAGCATTGAAAATGACAGTGTTGTCTCAAAGTAGACCTGAATTTAGAAATAGTGGTAGTACATCAGAGAACAATAGTGATGGCGTGTCTCGTAATGGGAGAAGAAAGTCTCTTTCCAAAAGTACCAGTGAAAGTCTGTCCGAAGAAGATTCCTCAACGGCTGTGACGGCACTGGCAGAAAATTCTGTGATAAAAGGCAAAAACTTTGATATTAAAAATGAACCTAGTGTAATTAGAAATCGACCAGTAAGAGAGAGAAGACCGAGTTCTAAGTGGCTTGAAAGTTTAGCCTTTGGTAAGTGCTCTAAAAAGCTTTCTACACCCAAGCTCAGGACTGAACGGTCATTGTCAGACACCAGTGATCAGTCAAGCTCTGGAAAATTAGGGAATAATGGTGAAAGTGCAAAAACACTTGATATGAAAAAACTAAGGGATGAAGTGAGATCACTTACAATTATTTCAAGAAACCAAAATGGAGGGCCAGGTATAGCAACAAATAACAAAGATGTAAATGTGGATAGTGTACTGTGTGATAGTGAAATCAGTGAGTGTATCCAGAGTAAAGTATATAATAGTAATGTTGGCCATAAAAGTATTGATCATAATGAAACCTCAGCTGTTTTAGCCAAGAGTAAAGCTGAGAGTAATGATGATTGGGAAAAGGGAAGTGAAATGGTAGAAGATAGTGTTGGGGATTTATTGGATATTGATAGAGCAGGAAACTTAAAAAACAGTGTAGAAGATGAGACAAGGGACACAGAAGTTAGTCATGAGGAGGAATTTTTGTGCAAAATTGATGGATCACAGAAATTGAATCTGCAACAAAAGACAAAAAAGAAGAAACACAAGACAATTCAGTACAATACTCATGTAGAAAGTATTATAGATGAGATGGTAGTTGAAGCTGATAACAAAATGACAGTTGGCACAATAATTGACAGTGAAGCTATAAACCAAGATAAAAAAGAAAAACTTTTGGAAGGTGGAATGGATGAAGACAAAATGAAGTGCACAGTGGGAAACATTGATGACTGTAAGGAACTAGGTGTTTGTTTTGAGGAAGTCGAGGATGAAACAGATATTAATGTAAAAAGTGAGAAACAGGAGCAGCCACTTGAGAAAGGTACTAAGGGAGTTGCTACTGAGGTATGTTCTTTAATGAAATGTGATGGACAGGTATCAGGTTTGAGAATAGAGCAAAAAGTTACTCAAAATGATGAGGGTACTGAATGTCGTGAGTTGTCACTGCAACATGACAGACGAGACAAAAAGAATGACTCTCTTGATGATGTATTTACCAGCACTGTAACAAAGTTAGATCTTTCAGAAAGTCTTGAATATTCTGGGGAATTGAATTGTGAAGGTACAACTCTTGTTTCGGAAGATTCTTTGTGTAAGAGCGTTTCTGGTAAAGAGATTTCTAGTGTAGATTCCAGTGGTGAAAGTACAGCAGAAAGTTGTACAGGTGAGTTTTTGACAAGCAGTGAAGAGAGTAGCACTGAACAGTCTTTAAGTATAGCTGAGGATGATGAAGTAGTAGTGCAGAGGAAGTACAAGGTTGATCTTTGTAAAAGTACACTACTTTCTAAAGTAATTAGAATAGATGAGGAGATATCAATCAAAGTGAACCAAGAGGAACAAGCAAATATCTTTTACACTTTAAACAAAGGTGATTTGTCTGATGAAGGCCCTGACTCGCCTGACGGAGCAAGGAAGTTCACCGATTTTGAAGAGGACAAACTTTTGGAAGAAATTTTGGATGAACCTGAGAATTCACCACAAGAAAAATTAAACTTTGTGGAGGAATTGGAAAAGTCATCTAATAGGAAAGGTTTACTAAAATGTGACAAAAATACAGAGGGTTTAGTCAAACATAGACCCAACACACACGCAAAACTAGAAGAAAATCGTAATCAAAGTATGATGAGTACATTCAGTGAATTTGAAGGGGTAGAATCAGATTGGAATGAGGACAGTGAAAGCGAGGAAGTACCTTGGACAAACCATGAAAAGAGTGAATTGAGGGATCATAAATTTCTAAATAATTTAGAAGATAATCATAAAATTTCAGATTTTTTGGTAAATGATACATTAGTTGGAAACCAGAAGGAAGAGATTGTTTGTAAGGATGAAAGATCTACTAAATTAGATCTCACTCAGGAAGGGATGGAATGTAAAATAAAGAGCTGTGATGCTGGATTCCTTAGTCAACCCACATCTGATTTCATGGCTTATCCCGAAGATGGGTGTGAGAATGATGTTTCTTCAAATGTTGTTGGTAATTTGGAAAAGACAGTTGAAAAAAGTATTACTAATGTAAAACTGCCAGAAGCAGCCAGTTCTACCAAAGTGTCTGAAGAGGTGAACATAGAAGTTCCAGTGAATCCCAAAATCAATTTTGAAAATACCCCAGCGGGAAGCTTTGATTCCTCAGAGGAGACTATTAAAAAAGAAGCAAGTACCAGAGATTTACAGTTGCAAGAAGAGGGTAAAGATACTGATATCCATGAAGAGATTTGTAAGGAAGATGATGCTGGTGAAAAAATCTCAGAAAAAATCTTAGGAAAAGAAATTCTTAATGATACTGAAATGTGTATGAAAGAGGTCCCTACTAATATTGGCAACTCTGTCATCAAAAGGGATGTTTCACCAAGACTTTCCAAGGAGTTGAGTATTGTGTGTTCTGATTCCAGTACTGTGGGTAGTAGGTCCCCTCCAGGTAAAAGAGAAAAATGTAGGAGCCCTAGAGCTACAGGTCCTTTGTCACCCTTAAAAACTTCACCACCATTGTGTCCATCTCGGGAATGGCATGGACGAGGAGCTAAACTTAAAGCTCAAGTACTTATTCAAGATCAACAGTCTGGTGTTACAACTCAAGTCCTTATTCATGATCAACAGACTGGTGTTACTAGTTCTGAGAGAGGAAAACATTCACCCAGATCTACAGCTCATTCTCCCTTGAAAATTTCACCCGAATTATCTCCACCACGGGAATGGCACGGTCGTGGAGCTAAACTCAAAGCTCAAGTGCTTATTCAGGATCAGCAGACATATGTTACTGATTCTGAGAAGGAAAGACATTCACCCAAATCTACAACTGATTTGTCTCCCTTGAAAGTTTCACCAGAATTATCTTCACCTCGGGAATGGCACGGCCGTGGAGCTAAACTTAAAGCCCAAGTGCTTATTCAAGATCAGCAGACATATGTTACTGATTCTGAGAGAGAAAGACATTCACCCAAATCTACAACTGATTTGTCTCCCTTGAAAGTTTCTCCCAAATCTACAACTGATTTGTCTCCCTTGAAAGTTTCTCCAGAATTATCTTCACCTCGGGAATGGCATGGTCGTGGAGCTAAACTTAAAGCTCAAGTACTTATTCAGGATCAGCAGACAGGTGTTATTGATTCTCATGTAGTTTGCTCTAGTCTTGGTATTTCAGACGTTAAGGGTTTTGGAACGGATGGGTTAGATGATAAATCAGGTGCTCATGTGAAAAGTGAGAAAGATAAGACTTCTTCAAGTGCTAAAATTACGAGTCCAAAAGCTAGTGGAGTATCCCATTGTAATACTGGAGTTTCCGTGAAGTCCCCTAAACCTCCTAAATTGGTACACGATGATCGTAAGTGGCAAGCAAGAGGAGCCAAACTGAAAGCACAGATTATGATTAGTGACCAGCAGAATGGCCAAATGAACACCTTAGTGGAACCAATGGACAAATGCTACTCCCCAGTCCTCAAGTCTCCTCCTGCAAAGAAAGCAAAACTTGGAAGTCCACCTGTGAATATGAAAGATATTAGATCATTCTTCACAGTTCAGAAGCCCTCAGAACAAAAATTTAAGAAAGGTGTGAGTGGATCTGATGCCACGCCTAAATCAAGCTCTTCCACACAAGCTAACAATTTGATAGCTGACTCACCCAGTTCACCTAGCTCTGCAAGCTCTTCAAGTGCCTGGAAAATTAGATCTCCCAGTGCTGATTTTACTAATAAACATTCTTTGCTAGATGACATAGCTTCTGATGAAAAAAGCTTTGTGAAAGCTAATCCTGTCACTAAACCTAATGATAAACATAAATGGAATGGCACGATCATCCATCACAATGAAAGTGACAACTGGAGTGGCAGAATGGTCAGTCACATTGCAGCTTCCTCCACTATGCTAGTATCTCCAGATAACAGTAAATCTAGTGAACCAAACCACAAGGTTAGTCCTCACAGTGCTGAAACTTCCTGTATGCCTCTGTCTCCAAGTACAGGTAATAGTACTTTTGTAAAACCAGAGCTTCATAGTTTAGGTTCTACCAAACTCCTTAGCAGTCCACAGTGTATAACAGACTCTTCTAACAGAGATAGTCCTCAAACATTCAGGAGGAGGAAGTTAAAATTATATTCTGTTACAAGTAGTGACATAAGAACATTTTTTGCTCCAGTTAAAAGTGTCAAAAGAAAGCTAGAATCCGCACCACCAATTGATTGCAAAGCTGTAAAATGGGAAGAAGAAAGTTCCTTGTTGAAATTACCAAAGACTGCAGATGTTCCTGAGATCCATCCTTTGCAAACTACCTGTCATCCAAGTAAAATCATATCTGAAAAATTCCAGACGTTAGACTCGGAAACCTCACCAGACTTTGAGGGCTTCCTGTATGGTTCAAGGCAATCAGGTGTCCGAGCCAGAACTTTAGTGAGATTAATAACACTTATAAAAAATAAAAAATGGTATGGATTGGGCAATTTTCCATTTCCTTTAGATCAGTTATGTGACTGGAATGATGGCATGTTAGAAGACAGATTATTTGATAAGCATTCATAGATGCAACTTTTTACTGTAAATAAAGCATTCTTTTATTCAATAGCGAAGTGTCCTATTGTTCCGTATTTCATTTGTATTACATTTGATTCAAGAAAAGAATTAATATATATTTTCACATGCCCCAAGACTTATTTTTATTCATTTGTATAAAAAATCATGCCAGGTTAGTATTCAGTATAAAAACTCCAAAAGGGTTTTTGTTTTTGATGAATCAATACAATGTATTGTGTATCGAGATGATATTTTTGTACAGTATTCCCTTCTCTTTACCCCTGTACAGTTTACTTGCAATATTTGTTGTGAGACTAATAAAAAAATATGAGAATTTGACTTTATTACCCTTTAAAATCTCTAGCTTAAACTAGTTTCATGGTTTAGAAGCCAGATATTTTGTCTTTATAGTATCTATCGGTGTTATGAATAGAGGTATGGTAATTAGGTTATACCCAAGAATAATTTTATAACTAAATTTTTTTTAATACAAATTTATGTTTTCGTTACAGACCTGTTAATTTTACACAGCCTGGTTTTGTGATGCACTGGTATTCCATGTACATAATTGTTTAAGGAAAAACTTGTCTAAATCAATTTCATTTTCATACAGACTCATTCCTTAATGCCCTCAGTCATAAAAAACTTTTGTCTGAAGGATAGAAATAGTATCTGTAGTATCAGCTACTAAAGTGCTGCCATGTCTGTTTCATATGACCACATTGCCCAAATCTCATGGGAGGGAGGATCAGCCTTTTGATTCCCCTTGTAGTGGTGTCTGAAGGATAAGGAGAGCCTTTGATGACTAAAGTGTCAGGAATTAAGATGGAATGAAAGAGAAACATTTATTGTAAGGGTACCTCTCTAGGATGTAGAATAAGGCATATAAAAAGCAGGTTGAAGAGCTCTGTTCAACTGTTTGTTTGTCATCCTGGGTCTCGTATAACCATGGAAATGCCTGCTTAATCCCCTGCCGAGTGGTATTCTGCTCTGGGACTGCATTTGGTTGAAGTACCCAGAGCGATCTCCCTTGACCCACTCTTATCAGTTCGTCATGTATAGAGGTTTGAGGTTTTCCAACATGTCCATGAGAACAAGGCTTTTCTTGCAGAATTGCTTGGGGTATATCGGGTCATCTCTGTTGGGCCTCGGCGAACACAGGCTAGGGAAGTGGGCTGCCACCTCCAATTACTGTTGTAGATGGGGTCTGTCTCTGACTGGAATACATTTTAGTGGATCGGTGATTTGTCCAACCTATTGGAGTCAAGCTCCTCTCAGTCTGTGGTAAAGCCAATCACTACCTTGAGTCAGATATGATGAAATGATATGGACCTGCATTTTTTGACAGAATAGTCCATATTCACAGGAACTTCCGATTCCTGAGTGCGATGCAACTCATTCTCCGCAGCTAACTGAGGTGCCATAGAGCCATGGGAGGCCTGGGATCAAGATCTTGCCCTCAAAACAGTTTTCAACTATCCTTACCCTTGTCAAAGCATGTTGGGAAGCTGCACAGCCTTCTTATCGTGATCAGCGCTCGGAAGAATGGGGACCTCTCTCCTTGTTCCTGGTTGGACCCATGTAACAACTTGATTCTGTTCTGCAGTTGGTTTCTGCAAGAATAAAATCCTGTGGCATTTAGTTTGATCATTGAAGTCTGGCAATAAGGTATGTAGTTAATGGTGATGGGATACCAAAAGTTAAGTATACCTTAGTTTTACCAGACCACTGAGCTGATTAACAGCTCTCCTAGGGATACCACCATCCACCTTTTGGTAACACAGTCGCCTTTTCTTTGGCTGGTGTTACATCTATGTGACTGCTACTACTGTAGTAATAGAACAACTTGACTTGATTAAAGCTATGTAAGATTTAAATATTATTTGTTTGTTGATTGGGGTTCATTTGGTCTGGGATACTTGAACATTTAGTATAATGTTTTACTAATTTGCATTTTGTTTTCCTTGTGATTGTGCAGTGTCAGGGATGCTGGAAAAACAAATGGACATTTTGTCTTGTTTTGGCCACCTATTTTTAAAAAAAAATTACTTTAGGTCTACAGGTTTCTTGCTTTATAACCATTACATTAGGGTTCATAAAGAATAGAATATCATCTTAACAGAAAGACTTGGTTTGTATATTAGAGAAATGCTGTAAATTATGAGATTGATATTTGTTTCTTTTTCAGATGTGGATTGTTCAGTTTTTCCAGAGGAGTGCCTGTTTTATATCAGCCCTCATGCTTTCACCCCCCTTGATCTTTGGACTACTGAAGATGGAGGCTGAAGGTTGTCTTTGTGATTATCCTTCTGTATTTCCATGGGGCATTTTCTCCTCTTATAGAGGAGACAAGTCTTTACCCCTTCTTTGGGATGTAAGCCCTGGAAGAAGCCATAGGTTGGTCATGATGACTTGTAACTGACCAGTAGCAAGACATCCATGGGAGGTTTACTTTGGTTCCTTGACCATTCAGGACTGCTGTATGGTATACGACATCCATCACAGGCTGATGTTCCCTTCAACAATAGAGGTGACAAGGTGTTGACAGGTGATGGAGAGCTGAAACGATGCTTTTATCAGGAGTCAAGATCTTCATCCCTGAGGATTATGGTTTGCCATCTGATCTTGCCTTTTAAGCTTTGACTCAAATGCTGTAGGGGAAGGGGAGAGGGATAGATGAGAAGTGTGTAGAGAATGAACCAGGGGGCTTTTCCCTGAGCATACCCATTCCCCAGGCATTTGTTCTTTTTGAGATGGAATTCCTATCCTACAAGGCTGCTTGCCCTCTCTCCTCTCTACCTATGAATTTTGTATACAGTTGGTCTTGGATAGGCACTCAAGAGGCAGGGGAAACATCTCATCTTAATCTTTAGATTCCACATGAAATACTTCTTAGTAATTACCCATTTAGTTACATCAGCTGAACTCGTCAGACTGTCATGGGTCTGTAGTTGAACAGTCCCTTTGACTATGAATACCACTAGTTACATCATCTGAAGGTGTCAGTCATGGTTCCTTTAATTCAACACTCCTATTGACCATGACTACCACTATCTCAGCCAGTGTGTGTGGTGTGAGTGGGGTTCAGTTACCTTCTCTCAGGGAGTATAATCAGCACTGTTCTTATTCCTAGGAATCAGACACAAGACAACTGGAACTTTGTGCATGATGGCATAGCCCCCAGCCAACTGGAAAGTGAGCTAGGCACCTTCCTTACTGACCCTGTCCCCTTTGTGTGAACCTTTCATGTGGGCTACACAACCTACCAATCCAAAGATAATGTTCTGAGGATTTGTTCCCTCTGTGCTATCTTTGACTAAGCCGGGGGTGGAGGGGTTTATAGTGCTATCATTTACTTCTGGGTGACAATACAGCTACCAACTGACCTTGATTTTCCCATTCTGTGAACAGGAAAAACAGGACTTCCGTAACTTTTAGTGGTGAACCAAACTTGAAAAAGGCTCTGTTACCTCTCACATCAGATACCAGATTCTTTAAGGAATACAGGAGCCTTCCTTCCTGTGCTCATACACTTTACAGGGGAGCTGGCATTACCTGATGGTGGTGGACAGTCCTTCCAGTTTCTTATCCTAAGCACAGGGTATTCAGGAAGCAGCCGAGGTACATTTCTTTGTAATAGTGCCAGTCTTCCTTGAAACAATTTCTCCATCCTAGGGGTTGAGTCTCCATGTGAGAACCATGGTTTTGTATAATGTTTAATTAGAAATAGCAAATGAAAGATGTGTACTTTTTAGCTACACAAACTGGAACCTCAACCTTTTATCATGAGCTATTCTTTTCACTTAATTCCTTTCTTTAGTGTTATTTTTTGTAACGTAGTTACAGGTGAAGATTTACTGTGCTTACTAACATTTTTATTTTTGGGTATGTTAATAACATTATCTTCCATGGTGTTACACCAAATTAGTAGAATTACCTTGTCCAGTATTTTTTTTTTTTTTTGGGGTGGTTTAGTGGCAGCTCCTGGGACATGAAATCCCTCCAATTACATTCTTTGGTCAGATCCAGGACATTTAAAATTATGCTTATTGTATTAAAAATAGAAGTATTTAGAGGAGGTAACAGATACAAAGATCCAAGTTCAGTGTATTTAATGCAAAATTCTAAAGAAGCTATGATCTTGGTTAAATACACCTTACAATTTGGGTTGACTCGTACATGAGAAACTCAAGTCATTTTCCTTTATAAAAAAAATCAACCCAGAAGTCAAGTAATATATGTAATAAGATATAAATGAAAACTTACTATAACTAGATCACACTGCTAAATATTTATACATTCATAACGTGGACGTTTCCAGTGTCCTTGTTCCTTATGCTATTCTCGACTAATTGCAACTTCATGGGCCTTAATATATATCACATTTCTTCCTAAAGGCCTTATATATATACAGCAAATAGAGGCCAAATATACAGCATATGAATATGGAAGGTTTGGCTGGATCGAACTCTTCAATAAAAAGAAATAAGTTAAATGTATAAGGTTTCCAGGGTATCACCATGATTGTTTTACACTTTCAAATAATCTTTATTTCCTAAAACTTGTAAAGAAATTATATATTTCTGACAACATGATGAGCACTCTACAAACCTTAACGTGCATTTCAAGCCCTTCCGTTTTTAAGCTTTTGATGGTTAACTCTCTATATATTTCTCCAGTGGATCTAGGGTCAGTTATGACCATGGGAGGGATAGAAAATAAAAACAAAGGAAGAGAAAAACAGATTATCCCTAAGTTAAGAGAAGGCAAAGCATTATACAGTACTGGTAGGTTTAAGAAATTACTTTTTACATTTTAAGATTCAAAAAGATAAGACATCATAAGGATGGGTGAAAAGCTTCCTAGTGCACATTATGTGTAAAGGCCTGTGTAAACCTTATGTAACAGGCTTCATATAAAATGTCACTTGTCTCAGTGCAAATTCACTCTTTAAATAAAAAACTAAGTAAAAAAAATAAACAAAATAGACCTCCACTGCAAATTGATACAAAGCTTCTGATTCTCTTCGGTAGGATTGTGTGTACTGTATATCTTCTATGCGAAGCCAAAGCCTTCCGCACACTCGTGAATTGCCTTCAACAAATAGTGACGGAGTTTATCATAAGTTTCATAGACAGGCAAATCCAACTGGTTGAAACTGAAAGGAAAATACAACATTAGAGAAAACACGTTTACACATTATTCCACTAAATTACGTACTATAGATACTAACTTAAATATCATAATATAACAATGTATTGTAATACAACGTATTAGGAGTGCAGTGTAAGTTCAGAGTCTTGCTTGTAAGCAAACTTGCAAGCTCAACATGACTGGACAGTAATTTTCAAGAGTGACATCATGAAGCCAGCATTAGGACCTGCAATCCATCCACAGGTTCATTTGCAGTTTGACAGTGGGCCTATAACTAGACCAGACATCAGACAGCCAGAGTTGGCTGCAACTGTGACAATCCAAACTATCTTTGCATTGCCATTTAGTAGTACAAGGGAGGGTTTGAACATTCAAATAAGATGGGAACACAGAATATTATAGAATCTGTGCAAGTCAGAAGACTGAATTTGTACTTTTATTCCTATTCTGCTTGCTTTTAAGAAAGTTGCTAATTGGCAAGTTATTTATTTACGTATACTGGCGATGGCAACTCTTGATAGGTGGGGTTCCACAGCAGGAGGACAATTTGGCAAAATGTCAGAGGTAACAGACTAAATTTTATGCCAGTATTTGTTACAATTATATTTGTATTTAAAGCCTTGGTGAAGCATAATTTGCTACTCTGTGACCAGGCTATGCTATCAGAGAATGTCAACTCACTGGTCTGATTTGTTTAATACTGTGATGATGATGATAAATTTGCTAAGGATTCAAAATTTCGTGAAAAACAATGTAATAAAAATCCACAATTATAAATGCAATTATGTAAAATAAACAGACTTTCAAACACTTGAACGGTCGAAAGTCTTTATTTTACATAGTATTATATTTACTATATTATTGTGGATTTTTATTACACTGATAAATTTAGTTCCATCCAACCTTCATTTTTGTACGAGGTATAAAATACTGGGAAATCAAATTAATCTATCCTAATGCTTCTGCAACATCATAATTTATCCTGCAAAGCTGCTCTACACGTCAACTCAACTATAAACCTAGAAACTCGCATCAACGCATCTCACTTCATGTAGTACTGTTTAATGCCAGGCAAAGAAAAATTATCTTGGCATTTCAGCAGTTTGCAACATCAGCACTCTTAACTCTCTTAGTAATGACTCAAAGGGTTTGTACTTCAAAATATTGGAACCTATTGCCCTAAAACTCCTTAAAAAGTTAACAAGTAACTGCAAATGTTGAAGATCCCAAGAATGTATTTCCATTTTGTATTTGTCAATTTACTGGAAAATCATGTAAATAATGTCTAATTTTTCATTTCCTGTGATGGACATTGTACTGGGAGTCACAAGGAAAATTCATCTAACATCTAAGGCTAAAATGATGTGATAAACTCAAAAATGGGATACAATTACTTAAATGTGGCATATTTTTTTTTCAATGAACACCTCCACATTCTACCAGTAGGTTAAATGTTTTAATTTGTTACTCAAGTCATCAATCTATAAAGCCTCCCATTAACTAAAAATGATGGGCTTAGCAAAGGTAAAATTTTTCTCTTACAATGTAGTGTCAAGATTTGGTTAAGACAAGCTTATTCAATATTGAGGATAATTAACAGTCTCAATATTAACTACATTTCCTCACATCATTGTTCTACTTTACTACCAATATATATTACATTCATAAAAAGAACTCACCATGTATGGGCTGAAGGAAGTCTGTCAGTAGATCTATCATCTCTGTGTATCTGGAACTTTTGTGTACCATTCATTCCTTCTAAAGCCACAAAACCTTGAAGAGGAACCTTACTAGTGCCAGTAACAAATTGAAGGAACTTTGCACGTTCAGCCTGATCAAAGGATCTCAGTGCTCGCCAGAACCATTGGATCTATAAGAGAGAGAGAGAATGTTACTTTGATGCTCTTAACATCCAGTTATGATCTTAGTCTAAAAATATGAAAAATTTTACAAAGACAAGTAAGTGCATCTGCAGTGAAGCTAGAGACACTGTAAACAAGAATTGTCTTAAATTTTTTTTGTAAATGTTGTTACTGATAAAGTGAATTATGTTCATTTCAATCTTGGATGCAGAACTACTTAGTCCACTACTGGAAAGTCACTGAAGCAGAAAAAACCTATCACACACAATACTCTTAAGAAGTTAAAGAATAACTAACTTTATCAACATGTTAAGTATTCTGCTTTTATATGAAGAAACTAGTTTCCTTTCTTTGCTCTCATACTCCTCATTCTGAGCCAAGTTATTATCCAATAATGTCAATTTTACCTATGGGGCGTGGCAGAAAACTATTTCATTTGCCTACAGTGTGTCATGAAAGGCATGCTGTGGCTACTAAACCTTGAAAGGAATAAAAATGAAAATAATATTACTCACCTGCAGAGAATTTGGTTGATACTTGTGATATTCTGTGTTTGTCCTTAAGTCGTCAATGTCGATAGTGGGTAAACCAGATATTAGCAGTTCTGTTTCTTGCTCATTGAAGATTGAGATAAGACGTTTTGGGATGATGTCATAGAAGCCTTCCAAGAAAGCATTCAATCTGAAAGATTTTTGTACAATCAAAATCCAATGCCAAAAAAGGTTTCCCTTGTAAAATGAAAATGAGCAATGTTGCACAATAGTAAATAAGATTTAAATGAATAATTTTTCAGCATTTTTTAATCACTGACTGCCATGACACAATAGTAAATAAGATTTAAGTAAATTTTTTGCCATTTTTTAATCACCAACTGCCATGGCACATTAAATTATCAACTAAATATATTAGTGCAATAGGAATTATCCACTAAATATATTAATGCAATAGGAAAAAATCTTGAGTTATATGGATCTATGTACTTTGCCAATGTGGAAAAAAAAAAAAAAAGGAATAACTTCATAGCTCAAGAACAAAATTGTTCTCAGCATTTTTTCTAGAATGGCCACCTTGATTATCGTTAACCCTATGTACGATAAATATACATTCACATACAAGACAGGATACCTAAGTGAGGAGACAAAATGTAATAAAGTATTCCTTGACTACTAGTATTCTTAATGTTGTCCTGGCAATGCTACTTACTGCTTTCTGATGGCTCCCGTCATTTTCATCTGGCAAACCAAGCGGATGTACTCCATCTTACTTTCTTCTGTGACGGCAATATTGCGTCCGTTGGGTTTCAGGTCCCTTACTTCTGTCACACCAAATTCCTGTACCTGTTTACAGAAAACTTGCGGTAATGTCTTTGGCAAATGAAGCCATTTTTAGCATGATCTAACCCATGTAATTATTAAGGTGGAAGCATATCCTTACGAGGCGCTCTGACCGCCGAATATCGGGGGATTATCGAATTTTAGTTATTAACAGTTTTCAACTGTTGTATGTCTATATAACAAACATATCCTGAAGTGGTAGTGCTAAATAAATTTTTTTAGACTGGTTTATTGACAATTTAGTTCATCGCTTGTACGACACTGAACCACAAATTGTAAAAAAAAGATTTGTAAAAAATGCCTGTATGAATAATTCAGGACAGGATCAAGTTAAGTTATACACCGTTTGAATAATTCAGGATAGGGTCAAGTTAGATATACACTGTTTTGGATTGTTTTAGTGTAAATAAACATATCTCAAAACATTATTGCTAGAAAAAAATGTTTAGATTGGTTTATGGACAATTTTGTTCATTGCTTGTGAGGCACTGTGAACAACAAAATGTAAAAAAACGTAAGAGGATCATGTTTGAGTTGTACATTGTTTTGGAACGTTTATATGTAAACATATCTTGAAATGTTATTGCTAAAAATTTTTTTTTTTAGAGTAGTTCATGGAAAATTTTGTTCATTGCTTGTACAGTTGGTTCAAGGACAATTTTGTTCAATGCTTGTATGGCACTGTGAATGAAAAATTGTAAAAAAAGCATGTAAACTGAGTGAAAAAAAATTTATTCAAAAATAGTCACCCATTAAAATATCCCACTCTCTCTATATGGGATGTGTCAGAGAAAATGGGTTATAATGATATGGGGATAATTTGCTCAAGATGTCCTGACTCTCAGGATATTTTAAAAGTCAAAAATTTTTATTTTTATTTTTTTAAAACTAAATGCTTATTTCTCTGAGAAGATTGAACCAAATTCAATTAATCTTTTACAGACAGTAGTATAACTATAATAACCTTCATTTTGTCTTTGGGAAAATGGCTTTTCTGTGCAACCCTTAATTTTGCATATTAATTTTGAAAAGTGACATCATGATTTGTTTCAACTGCAAAACAAATGAACTTAAGAGGTAAAATTTCTAAATTTCCCCACAAGAGAATATTCATTGTTATTTGTAAATAAGTAGTGGTAAAAATTTGAACCAATTCCCTTCAATCAAAAGGTAGAAACGGTCATTTACTTTATAATGGGCATCTCTAAATGTTAGACGACAACTAAATATGCACATCTTTCAAGGGAATCAGTAAGATGGGCGATGCTATATGCTAAAAATGAGATAATCTTATCTGATGCAAAAGTAGTTGCAAATGAAACCACAATTAAGGCCTTATTTTCAAATACCAGTACACTGGCACCTAAATTTAACAGAACTCTATTTATCGAATTCATTTTTTTTCCCCCCTAAATAATCCACTAAGTGAGCTAGACATAACACATCTGACACCTGCCTGTCTAACTTTATCATCATACTACTGCCCCGTTTTTGTTCAATAATGAATAGAGGACCTACAGTGGGGGATCCGTTCCAGCGCCGTGCTGTAAGCTGATTTCTGTTGTAAGCTGATTTCTGTTTTAAGTCGTGTTTATGTTTATCAAGTTGCTTTAATCTGATGCCTATTCTTGCTGTTAGTGCTGTCAACATCACCGTAACTTGATGCAACAAGTTACAGCACTGTAAAATGCTGTTAACAGCACTGAAAAAGTGCCGTAAGATCGAATCCGCCTAAGTATCACGCTTATTTTTAAAGATTTTATTTTATAAAGGGGGGTTAATTTTGAAAATTGTTAGGGAAAATCTGTAAGCCCAATAAAAAATGTTCTTCCCTTTCTTCAAGAATGAATTTTCCACTTTTAGTAATGTAGTTCTAAAATAAAAAATGATAATTATATATACATTCATATATGCATCATATATACATGCATCTTTTGACATCTCTCTGGGGGCTTCGTGCTCAACACTGAGACTGGCTTGCATCTGGTATTATGGATCTGCATGGCAAGAAAATACTTCATTTTGTTGACCTGACTGTTAACAGCTGAAGGAGTCCCCTCCTATTTCTGGCAGTGTATTTAAACAAGTTCTAATTGAAGTTTCAGCCATACTTTATGATAAATGTATACTTGTTTTATTGGGACCCTTTTCACTGTCCTATAGCCTGGCTTGACTCCATAAATCAATATATCTACTGTATGCTAATGAAAAATCTGGCTTGTCCTCTTTCAGAATTTTATCTTTTCCACATTTGGCTGCTTCATTTTATGGATGTTTGCTTTGTTACGTTAATGACTTTCAACACTTTTTTTGCTTGAATGTTTGCCTAAGATGAAAAACAAATGTAAAATGTATTCTTCAATGGCTGGTGTCAGGTGCCTAAACAGGAGACATGTTCAACTGTAACTCCTAATAAATATGGTGTAGATATACAAATAATTCATGACAAACTCTATTAAATATTAAAGTGGACTACTTATACCCTTAAATTCAAAGTGCACTTACGTAGTTAACCTAAAGAGAACTAACCTCAGTGCTGAAAGTAAGTTCATAGCCCAAATCAGCAACATTATGCTCCAAGAGGTAGATAAGACCTTGGTAAAAAGAATAATCTTCACTCTCCATGTCAGCAACACGAACCATCTTGCCCAAGATGTGTTTGTAAAACGATCTCGTAAAGTAGCACTCAAGTAATTTGTTGTCGTAGATTGCCTTTGCTGAAATAATGATAAGATATTGGGAAACAAAATAATTAAATACCCATCCACATACATATTCCAGTGCTAAGCAAAGTTTCTAGTTAAATTTTTATTTTGGGGGAATCAAAGTACTATTTTAATATTACCATATTTGTTTTTCACCACGTTTATGTTCTTGTGAATGTGGTAAAATTGACAAACACATTATAGCTACAGAAATTACCAAGAAAAAAGTTTAGTGGAGAATAATGATATACAGTGGGAACACCCATAAGAATTCACAAGTCTACAGTTAGATCGACAAAGGTAAATGAGCAGTAGTCATGGTACAGTTCAGTTATGCAGGACAGGAAGAGGATAGAATCTGAAGTCTTGGTAAGAATACATGAATTAAGGGGTAGAACTAACAATGGGACAAGTGGAACCCACTAATCAGTATGTTAGACTGTTCAAACAGAGGTGAATGAATCATATATACAGAAGGACAACTGGTGCAAGAAGTCCTTGGGTAGAGACATGGCTGTGAAAGATGAAGAGGAAAGTATAGGAATTTTAGATGACCTAAATGAACTGGCACAGGAAGATTTGGTAAGAATTGAATGGGTACTTCACATTACCTTCAAATAACACCTACCTATAACTCTGCCCACAAACTTGAAATAGGACAAATGGTTAGAGTTGCAATGAGAAGCAGGATTGATCATGTATGTCACACGATCACCAGGAGACGTACAAAACAGGGCATACATTGGGTTGAAAATCTCGCGCGATATTATCATGTACCATTCTCTCAAAAGCCCACCTGCGTCCTGGCCTTCTTCACCTGCAATATATAAGAAAAAATGGAGATGCTTCAGTATGCGATCACCTTGAAGAAAATACTACTTTTGTCAAGGCAAACAAATGTTAATGCAGAAATTCAAATTAGTGCCTTGATTTCCAAATTAAAAAAAAAAGATATAAATGCAAAATTTCAGTATGTACTGGAGTGAATGGATCTTAGTTTTTCCTGGCCATCTGCTTTGATCAGCAATCAACCTTACAGCGCTTAACAAAATTTTCTCATTTTCTAATATATAATGCCTTTCCATTCTTGCTTTGACTGCAAGTGATGGAAAGTGGTCTAGATCAACAATATTTGCTGTGTGTAGAACCCTGAAGACAACCTCATGGGGCATTCTTACGGTTGTTGTCGAAGAGGCTAGAGATAGTGTTGGGGGGAAAAAATGTTAGTCCGGGATCAAATGAGTGTTGGGGTAAAATATATTAGTCAGGGATCAACTGCTATGAATAGTATGCACCACTGTGTGATTTTAAAACATTTTCAAATTACAGTGTTGTGGTTCTTCTACATAAACCCTTCAGTGTCACGAAGTTATGTGGGACATACTTGCCACCTGGCTTGCATAACCACTTCTTAAATTTTAAAAAACATTAAAAAAGAAAAAGATTCAATCTGGGAAATATGGCATTTTTTTTTATGTACTCTTCCTTACCCTGCATCACAATAGTATTTACTAAGAAACTGTAATTTAGTCAGGGTCTTTACACATTCCCTTCACTTTGTGATATGTATTACTTACTGGTTTTAATACCAATATACAGACCTTTCTTTGAGGTATAGTGGAATATAAATACAGTAGTGTATGAGTATAGTGTGAGAAATAATTACAGTACAGAGAAAATCTACCACTGTTAGAACTTTGCACTGATTCATGAATTACACCAGTGGCACTGAAAGTAATAATGTTTCTGTTTTTAAAATGTACGATTATGTACACCACTACTATTTGGTGTGTATCTTTAAATCTGCCTAAAACATTTTAGTATGGTTTGAGTGTTTCATAAAGTGGTCAAAACCTATACTACGATAAGGAAAATGACCACTTTAAGTTGGTTATTATAAGGTTTAGTTATTAAGCAGTACAGTACTGTATACATCTATGGTATGTATAATAGTACGTACATTGAATTCGAGTTACTGTTGCGTGAAAACTCCATGGTGCACAGTACTTGTGCCTCTAATGCATTTAAAAAGGTCAATGAATAACTAAAAAAACCAAAGGCAAATTTACCTAACATTCTAAGTATGAACAGCACCGTACTACTGCCATAGGTACATTAAATTACTCTTCCTTAATATTTACAATTATGTGGAACACACTTAAACAATTCAAACCTACAACATGTAAATCATGAGATTATTTGTTTTTAGATATTAAAGAAATAATTGTTTTTACCTTCAAACACAATGTAGAACCTATTTTTCCATTCATCAGGGGAACGTCTATGTAGCTCTCTAAAGGAATCTTCAAAGACATGTTCCCTACGTACATGTACAGCCAAGTCCTCCCGCCGCATACCATCATCAGCACGTTCCAATTCAGTTCTAAAGTATTTCCTTTTAATATCAAAATCTAGAAGGCGTGTGTGGTCTACTAAAACACTAAATGGTCCATCAGCCAGGTGGACTGTTGACTGTCGGAGAATTTGATTTAGAACAGTACGATGCTTTTCTGCAAGGATAGAGATCATATTTATGGAAATGCTATTCAATATATTGTATTTAAATATATTAGAGTTTTCGAGGTAACACTAACAGACACACATATACAGTAGTATGCTTATTTTTAAAAAGATATACTAACATCAATATCAATTAATATATGTTAAAAATGTTTTGTCCCTAAAATATCAGCTGTTAAGATTTCTGATACTTGATACTTCATTGCCAATTTCCCATTGGAACCCTCTTGGGTTTATAGCCTGTTGACAGTCCATAGGGGTTTTCAGCTGAAGATTTAAAGACAAAGAAAAATAGCAAAGGACACCCTGAAATAATTAATGCTTACCAGCAAATTTAAGGAACTTATCAGTGTCATCAGGACTAATTTCTGATACAGACACCGAATTCTCCCTCTTTCTTAAACCTGCTGCACTGACATTCCCCTCACCATCTGTAGGGAGAAAGGAACTTTAGAAATCTCACAGAACAATTATCTGACATCTAATATTCTCCATTTATGTACTTTTCAAGAAAAAGGAAAAAAATAACAATGCACTTAAAATGGATACAAAAACACTCACCATCTAACGGGACTGAGGGAAGAGGGGACAGTGGTGCAATTTCATGCTGCAAATGTGCTAGTTGTGCCTCGCGTGATTCTGCTTGTGTAGTAGTACGATCTTTTTTATCCCCTGATGCTGCTGAAGCATGAACAAGGAAAAAGGCCTCCACTGCAGGTTGTAAAACCAGCACTGCATGTGTATCTGGAGTTTCACCTAATTCTACTAAACATTCGGAAAGTGTTGACCACAGTTCATCTAAACTCAGTTGAGCACTCAAACTTCCTAACTCTGTAGTTTCTGGAAAAAAACATACAAGCCTTTAAGAATTTCAAGCCTCAAACCTTACTATACAACAGCACTTATAAAATTCTCAAGTAAACCATACAGAAAGTTAGATATTACACATAAGAGGGAGGTGTGTACCAAGTAAACACACAAAGAAATGAAGTCATAAAATAAGGAATATTTTGAGTCCCATAACCACAAACACTATGGTAGCACATCAACTTGCCACACACTTTGGATGTAACAAAATCTGCTAAGTAATAAAGCCCTATAGCTTAGCCTATAATTGAACATTTTCAAGTTATACGACAGTTAACCATATTTCCACAATTTCTAGCCAAAACTAAACTTTAATTTACACTTTCCATTCACTATTAAGAAATTTATCTAAAAATTAATCAATTTTAGACAGATACTGGCAAAAGCCAATCACAAAGCAGCTGATAGGTTGAGGTTTTGAGTGTTACTGAATCAACTATAAAAAAAATTAATCAACACCCAAAAGAAATCTAGTACAATACCATACTTCTGTAATACAATTAGTACTTATAAGGAATCTAGTACAATACCATACTTCTGTAATACAATTAGTACCTATAAGGAAGAGAGTTTAAAGCATTTTACAACTGCTAAAATATCAATAATTACAACCCACTGAAGCCTTAAAAAATGCAACTTCAAGTAGGAATACAATAAATTACATTTTAAAGGAAATTTATTTAAAAAACTAAACGGTAAAAATTTCACATTCTTGTCTAAATGATGCATCATGTTATAAATATTGATGTCTTTAATCTTGAGGCACATATTCAAATTACTCAGTTGCAATAAATTAAACGTGAAACAAATATATGAAAGCTTGCCCTGATAAATACTTTCCCAACATAAAAGTTGCGCCTACATGCAGTATGAAAGATCCTCTATAGTAACACTAGCTTCAGCTGCTATGCAGTCTCTCCTTATCTTTTTCCCTTTCCGATTCATCTCTTTTCACCTGGATGTTCCGTCTTTACAATAGTCCGGCTCAAATTTTACTTCATTTTAAAAGAATAAATTTTTCAGACAACTCTATGAGCTACAACTGGGATTCATAAGATCTAGCTAAATGATTGCAAAATTGTGTGACTATTCTATGCAAATTATTTGAAAATTTGGCCATAACACTAGTCTTGAATTTTTAACCTGCAGTATACAAACTAGATGAGTGAGACCCATTACTATTTATGAGACCAACTGCCTTAAAAACAGTAAGCATGATCTATAAGGAAACAATTATTCCTGACAACTGTGGCCCCCACACCCCCCCCCCAACCCCAAAAAATTAATTTCAATATTGCCGGAATCACAACTGCTTACAAAAGACATTTATTCCCTCACCTGTGACTTCATTATCTACATCCATTGCCTCAGCAGTGGGTTGACCTCTATCTTCACTGGGCAAGGCTGATGCATTTGCTGCATTATCTGCATCTGGGTTTGGTACATCTAAAGTTACAGCTGGTGGGGTGACAATATAAGGTTGTTGTGGAGGCGTAGGTGGTGGCTCTACTTGACCCGTGTCATGCTGTTCGCCTGCTTCTAATGGTGACACCTCCACTGACAATACCTCAGTGGCAGGTTGCCAATGGATTGAAGTATCTGAAGACTCTGCTTGCATGGGTGTGTCCACTGATGCAGGCAGTGCCAACTGTTCTTGATTCCCAGATAACTCAAATGGTTCTTGGTTTCCAGTGGCACTTGGCTGGTCTTGGTTGTTTGCCGCTTGATTATTACTGGCTGCTCTATCTGCATTGTTACTACTTGGCTGAACAGCTACACAATCAAAGAAAGCAGGGTAAGTCATCTTTTTTAAATCTTTAATGATTTCTTAAATATACTTCAAATCAAATTAAACCGACTCATATCTATGATATGCTACAGGTAATGCACGCTCTCATAGACTATTTAACAAAACTATACAACAGTGAATCCAATTTTCATCAATTAAACAAGAGATGGTTTTTTACAGATTCTGCAATGTTTCCAACTAGAAATATATATCTCCTGAGATAAGGACGGCAGCCTACAAGACAAAAAACAAATATTCCGGATGTTGCCTACCAGTTTTCCTCGTGCGTGACAATCTAATGGCATCTCTAAGCTGTATGATGACCTTAAGAGTACGCAAAAAGAAGGCCTGAGAGGAAGTTTTGCTCGTGAGCAAAGACATGGAGGCTAACTGCAGTTCACATGGTGGTTTAACTTTGGTTGTCCCACTAATTATCACACATTCATTGGTAAACCTGAAAAGAACATTTCTGTGGATTGGACTGGAATAGAGAATTTGGTAAACCTGAAAAGAATATTTCTGTGGATTGGATTGTAATAGAGAATTTAGGCCAACGGCCACTTACTGGGACCTATAATACTTCTGTGAAGATACCACTATAAAGAAAAAATCCAACCAAGTTCATCTCCCTGTGATAGCAATGGTCAAAAAGAAAATCCATGCACCTAAATGCTGTTATTCTGCTACATATACTTTCAGCCCACCTCTAATATCTTTCATGAGCTTTTTTAGCCACAATGCTTCTTAAAAATACTTTGAGAGGGGAAAAGTTTACTAATAAGGTGCCTGTTAAAATAATTTTGCACTGTCAGCTAGCCAAATACAAAGCAGCTCCTAAAACCTCTTAAATAAATAATGGATCAACAGTATATCCTCATCTACACTAACTGGAGGGAAAGCTCATCTAGGTTTCCCAACAGCCTGGACTGACTAATTTAGAGGGAAGTAAAAGTTACCTGTCTTGCAATAAACCCTTCTTGTTCTTTTCAGTTACATGGGTCATTGGCTCTTCATCATGAACAGGAGCAGGGTGTGATGCATTGTGAGCCTTAAGGTCCTGAAGTAGTGATGCTATGTGTGTTGCCACAGTTGAGCCGAGTGTTGCTGCACCTTGAAGGAGCAATCGCAGCACTTGGTCCCTTGCTGGTGGAGGGCCATGGGACAGATGTAAAAGTAATGCTGTTGCATCTTCAAGGCCTTCTTCAGAACAAGACTTACTGGTCAAAACCTGTGGATAAAACCATTACATTATTGTTCTACTTAACATAAGATGTGGATGCACGTATACATAAATTTAATTTGTAAAACTCATCGGAGCAATGGAGGGAAAAAAATCAGAAAGACAGAACCTTGGGAATTACACAGGCATATCAAACGTAAAGACAAAGGGCTAAGGAAAAATATTCTAGAAATCCAAACATGGAAAGTCATGGTAATAGTGAACATAAATTTCAACTAAAAAGCCAAGTACAGTAATGGTGACTGGAAAGGAAGCAAAGGTGAAAAGTCATTTAAAAAAGATGTAAGGATGAATGCAATCCGAGGATATAATTCAACGTTTGTGGAATTGGAGGTGAACTCAAGAAACCATGTATCAAGAGATACTAAGGACTGTAAATACACAAGGATCATGAAATTTTCTGTCAAAGTGTATATAAAGAAACAAATGGGAAGGAGAGGAGGTAGAGCAGATGAAGTGGAGGGCAGATCTTAGGAAAGGTACATCTCTGATACCATGTGCACACACTAGGCAGTGAAGCAAGTATGAGAGGGCAGTAAGATAAAATAGCAACAACTGTCTGCAGTAGATATGGGCACTGGAGAGAAAATGGTGACCCCTGCGAGATGACTACAGAATGCTCCAAATTTATGGCCAGTTAGATAAATAGAAAAACACTGAGATTTCAAAGACTGATATGGTCTGGCTATGTGATAAGAAAAGATGAGGAACAGTGAGAATAGTACTGCAGTACTAGATATGGTGAACATGGAGATGGCTCGGACATGTCCTTCACACAAACCAAAACCCCTGGGAGAAGAGCACATGATTAATATTAGCTGTGCTTCTGTGGGCACTAGAAGAGTTGGAAGATACAGACCTACTTGAATGAGAACTATGAGAGAGGAGACTGGAGATAAGTTGACACTTGGCGCATTTCACATAGGACCCTTACGTCGATCAGCAATGGAAGCGATGACGATGATTTTCACTAGCAGTAAGGCAACATACCAAATGACTTCCACGAAACTGACTGCTTTATGATAAATTATTGTTTGAGGCAGAGAGCTTGTGACAAGCTCTAGGGTTATGGCAGAAATGAAAGGCATGGTTTCTGGCTTTAATGGCTGTGTTGGTGAATTTGAAGTGTCCTCTTATATTATATACAACTCTCTAGATGACAGATATTTCATTGCTTTTAGTCTAGTACAATGGGGGAAGTCATGCAAGTTTTCAAGTCTATTTTCAATTATGTTACACAGCACATACTCGCGTCGTCTCTTTGGCCATATGTAGTTGGAAAACCAAATGTGAAAGCAATGGTATAAATTTGGTTTAATCAACATCCATAGCATAAGCATAGTAATGGGATATCTTTTTGAAAATATTCTCAGGATCCAAGCTGCTTATAACAGTTAGCTATGATTCTATCAATACCAGTAGACCATGTTAGGTTGTCAAAAATGACAACTCTCACTTTTTACTTAGTGCTTTATTTTACTCGAACAGTATTCCTATATGGATAAAGACTGGTAAAAAAAAAAACTGATTCCTTATGAGGTGTTCTAATCTGTCAGTTACAGGCTGCCTTGATTCTTCTTGCACAAGGGTAGCCTGCCTACTTTAGTTCACTATGAAACCATTCACATCTAGATTCTGGCATGGCCGAGACAAGAGAATCAGCAGAATATAAAAAATAACCACCCAGTCAAAGCTAATAAAACAAAAAGGACCCATAAGAATTTAGCTTGACAAGAAACTGTGCCAGGCTCCTACAGGCCAAACTTTATGTTTGTCTTAGAGCTTACTGAATGCAATGAAATAATCAATCAACTTTGTTGACTGCCTTGGCAAAGTCAAGAGTGTATTTTAGTGCCAGATTCTAAGTTTTTGATTTTTGACTTGTATTTGGTTGACCTACTTTCTTTGTTGCTGAGGAAACGATGGGGGAGTGTGTGTGTGTGTGATGATTTGGTAAAACATAATTATTAGTTGGAGTCTCTTAGTTCCCATTCTCAAAACTTCAATGACGTTGCAAAAAAGTGGGCTCATCCAGCTGCTGAAGTAATTATGAAATTTATTTCCTTCTCAATCACTTTTTACCTGGTTGTCGTTATTTTTTAGTGGTGGGAGATAACTGCTGTTAAGATTACAGAATGATGTTGGATTGCCCTTCTTACAGCTTTGGACCCCAAATGAATTCGTTAATGTACTAAAACATAGACACAAGTGAGAGTTGTATTAGTGTCATTTTGTGAAAATTACTTTGTTAACCTTGGGGAAAAGTGCTGGTGCAATCTGTATTACATGTAATTACAGCACGTACAATTAGTGTACTTTTACAAGATGTGATACCCATTCGCAAAATTACTGCATTTTGTCTAATATTTGAAGTATTTTATAAGTTTTCATGCTTTTAAGTGTAAAATCAGTATGGAAAATTTGTATTACAGTCCAATATTTTTAATGTGCATTTGTATTTCTCTCTCTCTCTCTCGTTAGCAGTTAGCACTCACACATTTTTACAACGTATTATTTCTCTGTACATCTTTACCTGTAGAGTACATAATTTTAAATGGATTGAATTTTACCAGCAGGGGTTATATACTAGAAAAATGATGTTTAAATTAATTATATGAACTGCCAGAAATGAACATATGTTACTGATTGCTCTTGATAATACCTAACAACCCTTTCTTTTAAAACATAACCAGCAACTTGGTAGTTATGTATTGTTCTGTGGGTAGAAACTTCACGCAGTAACATCGTGAACATGCTGTTTAAGGAAACTCGATAGAAGCCAGATTTGCCAAAAACCTCCCAAACTACACATTTGTACCAAAATGATCATCTTTTTCCAAAACATAATTAATATGCCAAAGTATAAGCAACTGGAAGATCTCATTACCCTGCAGGACGAATCCTCCTTTGGGGAGGTCAACTGAGCATATACTATCTTCATACTCAAGAGACCAACCTAACCCTCTAAGGAAGCCTTGGTGGTTGAATTTGAAGAGGATGATGCTATCTTTCTAGCATGGGTTTTGACCTTTTTTTTGCCAAATTATTTAACATCAAGGATTGCCTGCTGAGGATGAGAGGTCAAGATACAATTAGCAGTTATGGCCATCCAATGGGAACCCCTCTTTCAATCTCCATAATGGACCATAGGTTGGTGAGGTTTCACTAGATCCACGGCTGCAATATTAACCCAGGACACCCTCCATCGCTCTAAGTGATTGCCTTACACATTTTCCCCATCTTTAGCCATGGTCCAGTTTCCCTTTCACTGTAAGAACAGGATGTTTTCAAACAGTTCTGCAGGGGATCCATTTCCCTCCTAAACTGGTAGAAGCAGACCAATAGTACTCAAACTAGATGATGGCTTGTTAAAAGACGAAGTACGGAAGGCAAAGAGGATGGATTGTTTGCTTGCTCTCCACCAACTGTCTAACATAGTTTTGGAATAAAAAAACTTGACCTTTGAAGAGTTCTCCAGCTTATCCTCCCCAACAGATAGGAGCCCATCAAAAGACAACATAAAGAAGGCACGGAGGATGGTTAGCTCGCCGAGGGGAGCATCAATTCTACACACTGTCATGCCTAAAGTTGTTTTGAAGAAACTCTGCCTTCAAAGATTTATCCAGTTTACCCTCCCCTAGAGATCTTGCAAAACTCAGGACTCTAACCCACTGGATTCTTCCCCTTCCTGGCACTAAAAAGCAAACTAGGAAATTTACTTATATGGCAAGTTTCTTTCCAACTTTCCATTTACTGGCCTCCTTCAGTCAACTGACTCTAAGATTCTCACCAACCAATACTAGCTTTTTGGTTTGACTATGTACGGGAAAATTCCTGTTCCAATGATTCTGCAGTTTCTCAAGTTAAAACCAATTCATAAATACATTGCTCCAGGCAAGCAATATAACCACTAGAAAACCTTGCAGAAATTACATTTCCTTGGTCCAATGTAAAATGTCATCTAAAAACTGGATAAACCAAAAACAAATGCTACAGAAAATTTTAACAGTTTCCAACAACCATGCTAAAAACAATGTACTGTGATATCAAAGGTCAATAAGGGTCGTACCCTTCCCTACCATATTTAAATATTTGAAATATATAAAAGATAATTATTTGAAATATATAAGAAAATGTTCAAATTAAATTACTTACTTGGATTGCTAATTTTAGAAGATGTTCCAGAGTACTAGAATTCTCATTGGCTTGCTGAGAAGCTGCAGATTGCTGAGGGGTTGCAGCAGCAGCAGCTGTACCTGTAGCACTGCTGCCAGTGTTTGCTGATGCAATAGCTGTGCTTGATGCATTACTATCTGACGTTTCTGGTAGCCCTAAAGAAATTAGAGCTAAAAGCCTGAGTAACCTATCTGTAAGGAGTGAAGACCTACGCACAACCGGATGTGCCAACTGCTGTATGAGTTGGCCAAGCGCTGACGCTTCTAAACTCGTGATTTTCTGCTCCTCCTCATTGTTTCCGCTCGCACTAGAGTGAGTCCTCGGTAAACCCTTACCCTTACGAGAAACACTAATAGAGTCTAATTTAACTAATAATTCCCAGAAGTCTGTGGGTTCACTACTTTGACTTTTAGAAGTTTTGCTCACAGCACCAGTGGTATTTCCACTACTACAATTATTAGATTTTTTACTATCACTTTTCTCTTCAGAGTCCTTCCCCTGATATGGTAAAAAGTGTCCAGGAAAACTCTTGGCCAGCGAGATCAATGTGTCTAATGTATGTCTGAAATGGAGGAAAAAGAACCTTAAAAGTATACTTTTAAATGTAGAAAACCATCGTAAGGATTTGGTATTCATATATAAAGGGCTACCAAATCCTCCACAAAACAGAACTCAGCAATGTATGATGCAATTAACCAAAATTTTGGGACCTAAAGATTAAAAACGTAGATTGGTCAATACTATACCAAACTTGAACCCCCAAAAATTGGTTTAAACTATACTTATCACATGAATATCACTGGTATTACAAACAGCAAAAAAGCAGTCTATAAATTGGACTTACTGCTTTCTTTTATAAACAACAATGACATGAAAACATACTACAGGACTTACTTTCACCCTTGAAAGTTAAATGTCAAAATTCTTTTAGTATTGCCAAGTAACCTAATGGCTGCAAAAGAAATGATTATCAAACAAGAGGGATAAAAAAGAGCTTATAATAACTACAACAACAAAAAACACCTTGCCAATGGCTATCACTATACCTGCACACTAATGGAGAGGCCTGAGGATGAATATGAACAGAAGTGGTTAGCGCTGCCGATGATGTGCGTTTACCAGTCGGCTGTGTGCGCTGAATTTGAAAAATACTAGCACGACAACCTAATGCAGCATCCATGCTCATGCTTAACCAAGACGGTGCTGCTGGCGATCGTGCTTCACTCCTCCAGACAGGCGTAGACATTACAGAAGGCTCAAATCTTGAACTCCCACTGCCTTTTTTACTACTGCCTTTGCCGGTCGTCTCGGGAGTTACTGGCATCAGAGGTGTAGGTGGTTCACCACTACTGGTTCCAAGCCCACTACTAGAACTTTGGCTTTGATCACCACAACGCTCCAAGATGGACAGTAAAGCCTGTAAAGAGAATAAAAAAATAAAATATGGTTCTCCAGCATGGATAACTAAATTATTGAAGGAATTTCTGCCAATAATAATTCCAATATAAAATGCAACTGGTGAGATTATCTTCATACATCTACAGGCCATTAAACAAGGATCAAGGCTTCAAGTTTACCTTAATAACCCAATCCCTTGTAGGTGCATGGTGACAGAGGTAACGGAGAACTCGATGCAATCGACCTGTATTTAATTTTGGCTCATCTACGAAGAGTAGAACTAAAAGGCAAGTCAGAGCCTCATGATCGAGCAGTGGACGGCCTCGAGGCTTACTACTACTCCTGTGAACCAACAAATTTGTAAATTTCATTAATGTTAACTTCTGTTCATCAATAAAATGGTAAAAATCTAAAAAATATAAAATTAAAAATTCCCAATAAAATAGCTTGAAAACAGCTTAATACATCATTAGTTCCAGAACCAATGATCTGCACTATAAGTCTAGTTAATTAGTTAATTATATTACCAAACACTAGTCTTTCCAAAAACACCATACATAACCCCAATCTGGACTAATAAAATGAAAAGTCCAAAACTGACATTTTCAGGATTTCATGCATTTTAATGCTACTTTTGTGGATTTTCAATATTTTGTTTTACTGAAATCTGAATTACTACGAAAACTTGTAAATTACCTCCAGTTACAATCAACAATATTTTCCTGTATTTCAGTGTCTATTTCTCCTTAAACTTTACATGCATTCTGTTCTGCAGAAGCTTTCTTCAGGAAAAATTATGCCTTTCTTGCTTAATCCTCCCAAAAATAAGCAGGTCTGATTACTAGACCTCACTGCTAAAATAGCTGTTCCCTTCCAGGGGAAGATTATGTATAAATACAAATGTAAAGTTAATGAGAAGACAATCTGAAGATGAGTGGAGATTTGTAGAAGACATATATCAAGACAAACACGAGCAGCAAAATTTCACAGAAGTCCTTCATTTTAAGCAGTGTTGGAGCCAACAATGATAATGATGAAGGTTATTCCACTGTAATAAAAGCTGATGTCCGCAAAGGTGGAGAGGGTAGGTCTTTGAAGAGGCAGAACATTTCTGTTGCCTTTACGCAACGCTGGATAACAAAGCAGCAGTTGACAGCAGTAAGGAAAAGTGTAGTTGTAGCACGGATGAAATGGAAAGAGATAGCTAGGCTACTGTTAAATAAAAATGGCCCCACAAATAGGGAGTGTAACGATTTTCATGGAAAACACAAGGCCTGTACAACTCTATGCAGCAGAAACGAGGGGACAGACAGGAAAATAAAGATTTTGAAAATAAGTAATCTAGAAAGTCAGAATTCATGGCTGAATTAGTGAGATGATCATATTATGAATCAACTGTGGCTGGAAAGACAGTTCCCAAAGGACAAGGTGGATTGGATCTGTGACGAAAAGGGATGAAAAACTGTGGATACAGGAGTAGCATGACAAAAACCTTTAAGAAGTTCAGGCAGAAGAGCAGAGATAACTCATTTTACATCTAACCCAATAAAGGGAAAAGAGGATATGAAACCATTTATAATGCTAATACAGTACAGAATGGGAACAGCCATAATAGGCTGCCAAATCTAGTGCAAGATTTTGAAAAGTGCTTGCAAGTTAGCTCATTTTAACATTACAAAAAAGTAGATAGAAATATCTTCATATATACTGTATTTCTTAAAATGTTTAGTCCTTAGACTAATCTTTTTCTTTTAAGCATAATTCTATACAAAACTGTCTGACTTACGTCGTGGTGACTTGTTGGCCACTCGAGGATGGCCGAAGGTTCCAACTGGTTGACCAGCTTGAAGAATGCATAAGGCGAGAGCCAATACGAGCGGTATTACGAAGAATGGAGGAAAGGGACGTGCCAGATCGACTAAACATGTGGTCATGAACATGCCTGTTTCGCTCTTCACGCTGCCTTCGCAGTGTTTGCGCTTCTTGTGCTAGCTCGGGAGGAAGAGCTGCAAACTGTGAGTCCTCTAAATCTGCTAGTATCTATGAAAGAAAAAAAATTATATGTCTAGTGATGTAAGTTAAAATAAAGGGTACTAATAATAATAATGAATATAATTATCACACTTCCATGTGGAAAAAAATTCTAACTCAAGGCATATCAAGGTAATTCAGATTTCTTCCCTAGTCAACATAAAGGCACTCTAATACAATGATCCTAAATTTGAATATGACTGCATTAGCGACTAACATGGCTGATTGTCTTGATTTGTTGAAAATTCCTAGCTTAAGATACCAAAATTCCAGCCAAAGTTATGTCTAGTAATACCAAACCATGTAATTTAATCACAGTTATAACTGCATTCAGGTCAAAATGCAGAGCATTCTTTAAGCGCTGGTAACATTCAGGGTTGCCTACCCTAATGATCCATAACAAATTACGTACAGATATCATTGTACATTCCAATGTTATGGAAGAATTTAATGATAATTGAAAATTTTACCCTTTCAACATATTCCATAACAGTCTTTTAATAGGATCACACACTTTAACTACAACCTTAAAGTTTTTTTTAATTCACTCTATTTTAAAACTGTTAACATATTTCCATAAAGAGGCACTTCCTCCAATAACAGCATTCCCTCAATATCACTAATCTTACTTTCACTCATCAATACTCAATATGTAAATAGCAGACAAGATATGGTTAACACATGTGGTGAAACTTCAGATTTACTGGATTTACTGGACTGCCTTTATTAGGTGTTCTGTACTTTTGTACAGTGTTTAATAAATAAATATTTCTTATTTCTTTCCTTCTACTTTACATATATTCATGTTATTATATGCATTTCATACAATAAAATGTTAATACATTACAAATGGCAAAAGCTACAACTGGCCTTTTATTTAATTTTAATAAACTTATATATCAACTATTAAATTCTTATTTACACTATATTTTCTATATTTTATTACTTTTATGCTCAATTCATTAAACAAAATACAAAAAAACTACTGAATGCTAATCAAGGACAGTACTTAACACTGCAAAGTTTTAAATGCAATAAAAGTTCAGCACAAAAAAATCTCATCCTTTCACCACATTTCATAACCTAGACCTGATGGGAGTTCAGGCAGAGAAAGCACAGGAAACAGAAGAAGGAAAAGACCTTTCACATCTAACCCTATAAAAGGAAAAGCCGACAAAGACACTTCTAACAACGAAACCCAATCTTAATTTTTTTTTTTTTTTTTTTTTGCAGCAATCCCATGTTCAATAAACAGACGAAAGAATAGGGGAAAATTGAAAATTACCTCATCCAATAATATACATATATGTACAGAGAGAGAGAGAGAGAGAGAGAGAGAGAGAGAGAGAGAGAGAGAGAGAGAGAGAGAGAGAGAGAGAAACTTACTGTCTGCCTTAAGGAAGGTGGCAAGGTCTGCAAAAATGAGACGGGATCCATAGGATCATCAGGGTTAGCACGTGCAGCCTGTTGTCTCTGCTGCTCTAACCGCTGCTGGGCCAAGACTTCTTCCTGAATATTAGGAGGCAGAGCTGCAAGAAATTCGGGATTCACTTCGCTCACACTGCCACTATTACTTTCACGAGTGTTCTCCGTTGCTCGCTGTCTTACCCGTTGTAATCTGGAATTACAAAATTATGTTTAATAAGAGAGCATTAAATAAAACAACCAAAATCTCACTAGGTAAGGTATTCAAACTATTTAAAACATTCGTTATGGAGTGAAACTTTCCATACAATTCACTTATTACCTTAGCTGTTCAGCGATAACTTCCTGCCTCATGTCTTCAGGTAATGCAGCAAGAAAACTGGGATCAACACCTTCAGGAATTTCAATGTCACCAAGAATTGCTGAGTAGTCAGGCCGACTTGCTGCAGAACCTGATGGACCTGCCTCACTGCTTTCTTGATTACCTCTGAGGATTATTATTAATATATTTAAGAATGGGAAAATAAATTATTAATGTTGCAGTATACAAATCACATGCTCTGTTGTACAGAACACAATTTTCACCCAGAACTCTCTACCAGATTAGGCAACACTGAACACCAACTCTACTTACAAATAAATTCAATACGATATGAAATACTGAAGCTTAATAAAAAAAAATAGATGCCAATGATACCGTTATAAAATAAAACGTAAGTTTTCATCTACTGTCTATAGAATAAGTACATAAAATGTTACCAAACTTACTCATCCTGTGAACCTTCCTGGCCAGCAACAACACTTCTTCCAGCAGTTGGCATAACTAGTTCAGGTGCAACAGTTATGGGCTGATCCCCAGATGGATCTTGCTGCATATTAACATTACTTGGGTCCTCCCAGGCTTCTCTTGGTGTAGCTTGAGGTAATGGAGGAGGAGTTACGATGGTTTCCCCTGGCATGGCATACAACACCGGTGAGCGGCTACGATATTCTGGTGGACTGACAGACATGGGAGTTTCTTCCTGAGCTGATATACTCTCAACGCTATCTTGAGCTAATGGAGTAGACACCATTGCTGGTAGAGGCGAAGCAGCTACCATTTCTGTATCTGTAACAGCCATTGAAGATGGAGTTTCATTTTCCATTGTTGTTACACTTGTCGGGGGTATGAGAGGAGGCATTCCTGCTGAAGCAGAAGTAGGGGATGGAAGAGGGGGTAAAGCACTAACTGACGATGTTTGTGTCGGGGTACTTGGAGCCGATGGAATTCCTCCTACTAATGTTGTGCCAGAGGCAACTGGAATGGAAGAGACTGGTGGTTCCTGAAGAGGTAGAGACGGTGCACTAACAGACACAGGAGAGAGAGGAGTTGGTGCACTTCTTGATACAGGGGAAAGAAGGGTTAATAACCCAGAAAAGCTTGGAGTCGTGGTGGTTGACAAATGACCTGATGAAGACCCTAAGACCGATTCCACAATTGACTCTGCAATTGATGCAGTACTCAATATTGCAGACGCATCTTGACCACCAGCTTCAGTGCTTGGAGCTTCCAATTCAGAACTTGGTACCTGAGCTGAACTAGGCTGGTTGGTATCAGTTGCTTCACCCATCTCAGCATCTCCTACAGGGAAAGAGAAAAGAAATTTTTGCTTAAAATATTATACTAAGAAATACGTAGATATTGCAATATCAAATATAAGTCTATGCATATATAGAAGATAAATTCCCATGCCTAATGAGTAAACATATGCACTTACTTTAATAAAAATTTTAAATATTAAGAGGGATATAAATAAGAAAAAAAAAAAAATCTATTCTCCTTATTCCTTCAGAATTTACTTATAAAACTCAGACCAATAATTTATTTATTTTATAAAGCTAAAAAAATCAATTACCACTTTGAAGAAGGACAAGGGGACCCTGAGAACTTTCACTTGATACTGGTGGTGGTGGCTTATTTGCCTCTTGCTCTTTCTTCTTCTTGTCCCGTTCGCTCTGTTCTGCATCTCTGTACTTTTCCAACACTGCCATAAGAGCTGGTTTGACAACTGAAAAATACCACAATGATAACAAAATCAATATTAATTATTCAAAGAATGGTTCTACTTTCTAAACACTTGACATGAGATCTAACCAAAACATCCAATGGCAAATTAAAGAACATTCAAGGTATTCTGTGAAATTCTTGAAATACATGTTGAAAATACAGATAAAATTTTAAGACTTCAAGTCAGTAGATTCCAAAGATCACCTAAAGTATCGTACTCACAACCTAGTGACCTTGTCTAGCTCAGGCCTAGAAAATCAGGGGTAAGAAATGTGGGAACCCCTAAGGCCAATTATTGGTACACCTACCCCAGGGTACACAGATCACAAGTCAGGAAAAACAGACAGGAAAGAAATTCCAAAGCTTGATAGAGAGAGAAACAGCCACAGAACAGGTGTAGGAATTAGTGCAGTTAAAAACTGAAGTAGCCTGATAAGTTTTCAATGATGTAATGATGGCATTTCATTTAAATACCAACACTGCTGTTAAATATCTTGAATCAACAAAATTAATAGTATTGGCAGTGACAGAGAGGAGAAAATTATTCAAGCTAATTAGAACATCAGCCATCTGTATGATTACACTTATACAAGTGTGCAAAGTTCTTATGATGCATTTTGACACTGGTATAATGGTTTTTTTATCATAATGCTATACTATATTTTTGATAAGTGTTAAACTTGCAATACCAGTATGATGTGTTGAGAGATAAGAGAATTTTTTTTTACCACTGAATATGGTACTTTCATGCAAATTTTTTGGTTCATTTGTATGGTAAGATTGTTAGTTCACGTACCAATGATGAGTTTTGAGTGATAAATTTTTGTTACACCACAGATAGGCTTATGTTAGTCACTGTTAAGCAAATATGATTTGGAAAAATGCTCATCTTGTGATAGGCAGACCCCTAACAAGTCCAAAAAAATACAGGTTTAACAGTTTCCTTTACAAAAATCTTCGAATACTGGTAGGTAAATAGTTACATAAAAACAAAAACCTACAGCTGTAAGGTCTATGAAGATTATCGAAAAGAGTGGTATATTTATGTTTATTTTTCAAGGTTATGGTCCCAAAAACTGGGGTGAATCTTACATGCTAGCACAGGCAGTACAGCGGCTCCTTGGTATATGAATTTAATTCGTTCCAAATCCAATTCATATATCGAAATGCTCGTATATCAATCCGAATATTCCCATAAGGAATAATGGGAATTCAATTCGGCCGACACTCAAAAATTTCCCCCATACCCAACCTTTGTACCCACTTTATCTCTCTCTCTTTCTCTCTCTCTAATATACATGCACACAGACACACAATTCTCTAATATACATGCACTTGATTATCCTTGACACAAATGTGAATAAAATTGATTTTGTTATCAACCCCCTTTGCCTACAGCAACCATTTTGGTTCTCTCAAGGGGATCCCATCTCTCCTTCCTCACTCCCAGCCAGCCGTGCACCATTTTCCATCAAACAGCTGGCAAACGAAATTTTTAGCCGATACATGGAAACATATTTTTTTAAAAATTTTACTTCGTATAACGAAAATACTAATAAAGAATCATTCATATGCTGAGAAACCACTGTATACATATTAATTATATAATACTGTTTAATGCCAATGAACTAAGAATATTAACTCACACAAGTGGCCCTCCTTGCATATATGACAAGAAATTTTCCCAAAAATATCACAACCAAAATGTTTTGACAATCCAGGTAAATCATGTCTGGCCCCATCCCTCTATTGTGTCTCCACAATGACTTCAAACTCTCTTGTTATCTACCACCACAACTTGATTGCTACTCGGTCATCCAAACCACCAATTAATCCATTTTCCTGCTTCTGATAATTGATTTGTACCACCTCAAATGTTTACCGCATGGAAGACTATACACGGTACTAAGTTAAACGCAGCATCCCTTCAGCCTCATATCCACTGAATTCTCTTTACTTTTCATGGACTCCTTTTGGTCTCTTCCCAATTTAGTGTTTAACTTCTTTAAATTATCCTTATTCCAATTTTAACCTCCATTTAAACAGGAAAAACTTTCTCACACCCTCCAAAATTTCATCTAGAATTTAACTGATCTTATTACACTAATCAAAATAACCAGACTGGTAACACATTCCTCAAAATGCACAAACTGTAAACCTCAAAAATTTCATATATTCCTCTCCTGAATTTGCTGGTTCCTATTTAAACCTTATTCTGAGCACCCGAGACATGGGTTACGTTCAATACAAAACGTACAGACGCACAAGTAAATATACCAAACAGTAGTATTTCTTTACCTGTGACTGCATCATGCATAGAATCTGCCTCTAAGACCCGTGTTTCTTCAGTCCACCTAGAAAGAGCATTAGGCACGTTTGCCAAAGATGCTGACGACCCTCCATTGTTCATCATGTTACCACCGTGATCCTGAAAATTTGAATCAGTATATTAGAATACCAAAATTTTGTTCTAAGCAAATTCATTAATAAGAAAACTTTCATACCAACCCACTAACCACCCTATATTGCCTTATTTCCACAGAAAATCAAAACTGTTACAAAACACCCTCATTGGTCAGGAATGAGAGGCCTCTCCTGCACATGACCAGTAAGGTGTATGACGTCCCTTAGGCTTTACACAAAGATCAAAGGCCAGTTTGAAAAAGGATGGAGGCTACTACCTGTGGCTAATGGTTTTGTATGAAATAGTCATTAAAAAAATCCATCTTTATCAAATCTCATTAAAAATAAAGCTTTTAAGCATTTTTTCCAACTGAAAAATTTGACAATTTTTAAATAAATACATCACTCCATCATGCAGCTTCACTATGAGCATACACATACCACTTGGCTCTCCCAAGATCACTCTGTTCTTGTTACTGTGGTGTGCCATTCATGTTCATTCCGCAATTCACTTCAATTTAGTTCTAATATGTAGTACTGACCTATTTTCCATAGTGATGTGTGAATACAGGCAGTCCCCGGTTATCGACAGGGGTTCCGTTCTGAGGGTGTGATCATAACCGAAAATCTGCAATTTTCGGGGCTTATCGGCGCCGAAAAGCACCGATTTTCGGTTATCGGCACCTCTGTTAAATATGTATTGGTGCCAATACCCAATTATTGGCGCTGATAAGCAGGAATCAGCGATTTTCAGTGCCAGAAACTGCCGATTTTCGGCGGTAGGCAAGCACCATAAAACTGGATCGCCGTTAGCCAGGGACTGCCTGTACGTACTATCAACTGTTTATCTTGCTGGGGCTTAACAAGTTTTAAAAATCATGGGATTTCTTCAGTGATTATCATATGACTCTCTAAATATCAAATTTCAATAAAAAAAAACTTTCTGACCCTACAAGTTTAATCGTCCTTGTTGAGTATGGGGATTAGTAATTTTACCCATTTCATATATTTTCCTACAGATTTTATGGCATTCTCCCATTCAATTTCCAGTGAATTATATTTTGCAATTGTTCTTTTTTTTGGTAGTTTAATAGTGCCAGAGTAACAACAAACTCTGAGTTTTGGAATAAGCAGATGATGGCGTTTTAAATCAGCAAAACTCTACAAGTTTTAAAAAGCCTGCTAAATAGAATACACAGATGAAGGATTAATGAGATCGAATCTTTTAAACAATTTATGAGCAATTACACTATTATTATTATCATTATTATTTAGAAGATGAACCCTATTCATATGAAACAAGCCCACAAGGGCCATTGACTTGAAATTTAAGTTTCTATAGAACATGATGCTCATTAGGAAGTAACAGAAGGAAGAGATCTCACTAATTAAAAATAAAATAAAATAAATAAATAAACCCACTAATGGCAACTCCACAGGGAACCACCAGGGTATTGTCACAACAGAGGACACACGAGGATATGAAAGCATATGAATATTGAACTTTTTACAAACTGATAATAATAGCGCATGACAATGCAAGTCAGTAAAAGCCACTGGGGCCAACTATAATCCCACATAGAATGCACCAGGACAACAGAAAAAACTTTGTAAAAAAAAGAATACTTCTTGGAAGCCCAGGTCTTAGTTGGTAAGTGTCAATAATGATACTCTTCCTTGGAATAAAGCTAAGCTCAAACAAACAGAACTGGAGATAGTAGATACATAGATACAATACTGAATACAGAAGTCATGAAAATCTCAGATAAGGAAAAAGCTACCCTATATTAGAATATTTCTTATTGAACTCATGAAGCCATAAATAAGAATTTCTTACTGGCACATACATGTTAGTGGCAAACTGATCTGATGAGCTAATGGGAGCAAAAATGCTAAAAACTAAAATGCACAAAGGGAAGGAAAAGAAATCTACCGTTGAACTATTTCATATATGTAACTGTATGACTAAGTAAAAATAACAGAATTTAAAGTACAAAGGCTACAAAAACTCAGTGTAGTCATGATATAAGGTATAAGTCAGAGCTGTCAAAAAGCAAAAAAGAATTAGTAGTAGTGTGGTCTGTGGCAAATGACAGGCTGAGCATGCAGCAGGAAACCTTGCTTCTTTCATTTCTTCCAATAATGTAAAACTGGATCCATTTACTATGAAGAATAATTATGATTAATGGATTTTGTATATGAAATGTTAAAAAGTAAGAATTGAATAAAGAATTTAGGCCAAAGGCCAAGCACTGGGACCTACGAGGTCTTTCAGTGCTGAAACAGAAATTGACAGTAAAAGGTTTGAAAGGTGTGACAGGAGGAAAACCTTGCAGTTGCACTATGTATCAACTGTTAGGAGAAGGTGAAAAGATGGAAGAAAGAATATGAAAGGAGGCACAGTAAAAGGAAAGAAAGGAGTTGCTGCTAGGGGCCGAATGTACACTGCAAAGAACCTAAGTAATGTCTACAGTGCACTGCATAAAGTACACTGACAGCATTAAACAGGGTTATTAAAAAGTAAGAGAGATTAGCAATGTTTACATGAAATGAACCCCCTCTCAGTCAAGAAAATTTTGAAGGCAATCCTAAGAATAGCAATTATGTCAAAGGAAGCCGAGGGAAGTATGTCAGACATAGGACTGAGCATTTTTTTTTACAAACAAAAAACTATTTTTATTCTTATAAATCACAAATCAAAACACCGCTGGATACAAACACCTTAGAAGCATCACAACCAAATTACTTACCTGCATATCAATAAATTCGTCTGGATCTGGTGGCATAAGTCTAACATCAGGATTTGTGAAAAGTACTTGGTTGGCTTCCCTTAGATTTGAAGTCAACTGGAGTACATCTCGATGACTAGGACCCAGTAATCTATAAAGATTAAATGTAAATTATGATATCTTTTAATAATTACTTTGATCACAAAAATAAACTGTAAAGGTCTACAGTGTCAGAACACATTCAAATAAACATTATCCTGTGTTTCAAATCTGAAAAACACTGAACACTACATATTTTCCTAAACTTATAAACACCATACACCTCAACATAGATTTCTAGCATGAAATGTATGAAAACTACCCTTGAAACAAATTAATTTAAAAGAAGTAAATATCCTAGCATAACCAAAATAAAAATAAAGATGAAACGACCATTAATTTTAGATAAAAATTTCCCACTCGGATATAGCAATTCTAAAGGGAGTTTATGTATGTGTACAGTTCTCCTATTCATCTTGCAGTAAAGCCTAATCTATACCAGTTTAAATGTTCAACTTTGTGCCCAAACCCTTCTGCAGCAACTTGTGAATGGCTAATAATAAATACCCTAAAATCAAAAGCTCTACCTAGCTGGTATATTCCTTTTCATAACTTCCAATAATGCAGGCTGCTACTAAATTTACATTAGCCTAATCTTACCAAAAACACTTTCTCTACATTACAAAAGGCTTGCCTAACTACTTCAATAATTATGTAGCTTATGTAAACCACGGGTTCTTTTTATAGCTCAAAACAAATAACTGCAGTTCTACAAATACTTCCAGATCCTATTTTTTTACCACCTTAAGATTACTTAAAAACAACAAGTAAGGGTTTAAACATTATGTAAATCAAAGTTGTACAAATCTGATGATAATGGCACAGCATAATATTACTTCAGTCATGAGATGGGCATGAGGTGGGAGGGGTGTGGGAGGGGATGCAGCAGCAGCGCTCTTCTAAACTTGGGGAAAATGCACTGCCTAAACTTTCCCCTGTAATCATTTTAAAAGCAAAAAAAAAAAAGGACTTAACAGCAACTATATGATTTTCTGCCTGAATAAGCCACCAGAAGAAATTTCTTTTAATACTTGGAATCTTGCATAGTAAATTTGGCAGGACTAGTAAGTTCTTCATATCTAACTTTCCTCAGGGAACTAACGAAAAATTCTAATATACAGATATCAGAAATATCCTTCAGGAAAATGTGCTTGCTAAGCACAGTTTTCTCAAAATATTAACTGCATTCACAAACTGAACCATATAATCTACAAGTTCTAAACATGGTCCTCAAATATTCCTCAGTAATCCAAAAGAAAATGTTACACAAATATTACCCATCATTCACAATAGCTTAAGTAGGATGAAAAATTTACACACTAAGAGAAGCATAACAAGTCTGTCAACTAACGACTGACAAAGCAAATAAGAACAAAAATTCTTTTAATACCATCATCAATGTCAAATCTTCAGTCAAATCACTAAAACAAATGCAATTCTAAAAAATTATCTAAGCATGTGACAAAAAAAACTTATGTCTCAGCTCAATTCACCAGAACAATCACTACAGTTGCAATTCCTATGCATAAAATATTCACAATACTGTATTCTAATGTTGCTAAACAGTTATTCACCAAAATATGGAATGATTACCATATCCTCAAAGAGTAAGCTGGCAAAAAAATCAATCTCAGTTTTCACCCCCCCCTACAAAATTATTCTGAGACTCTGAAAATGGTACTACTAGTAGGCATCATGACATTGGGACCTAAAAGTAAAATTCAAAAGCAAATACAAACTAGACCTTTGGATGAATTATAGCAATTTTAACTTCTGTCACTCAAGGGCACAGGACTCACCAAAACAGCTACTCAAGTCATAGCATGTTACATCTAGTGAAAAATATTTTTCATTTGAATCTTGAGATGGAAAAATTTCAGGGGTATACACTGTCATGCATACCCCTGAAATTTTTCCATCGAAATACCTTTTTCTGATACTTTTGGTGTTTGATGCTCTGCTTCCCTCCCACCTCATATTCTTATAAAAAATCACTAATGAAAATACATTAAAAAAGCATACCTAACCTGATCATGGGGATTTTCCTCATTCCAAGCACTGCCCCTGACCTAATCTGACCCTGATCATTGTTAATTACCCAGATAACCAGAATTTTTAGAATATCTTGCTTTATAATAATTACAAAAACACCAGTCTTCAAACGTTCTCAAATAATTATGTCATTAGTAACAACCTAGAATGAGCAATGTGTGCACTAACAAAATTTAACCTCGAGATTTTACTCAAACTGAAGAAACCCCAAGACCCTACAAAAATTATTTACTAAATACATAACAATGGCACTTTCCTATGTGCTCTACAAACCAAGGCATTGGCATATTCTTGATTACTGTCCCTTCAATTTGAAATTATATACCTTGATTTTGTTGTCACTTGGTCAAAATTCAGTATACCAAAGTTAAATATTTCCATTGTTACAATCAATAACCAGTTACTTAGATCTTTAGTATTATTAATGATTTGGACAGGTATACCAGGAAAAATAAAAAGTGCCACTTCCAAAATATAAATCGGGGGACATACGGTACTAGGTACTTTTAAACTCAACTTATTCCACTTTAAAATTAAGGATAAAATCTGAAGCCCATGGTACAGTCAATAAATTTTTCTCAAATTCTAAATTCACTTACACAAAAATAAATATATACTGTATACACTTCCACCTTTCATAGCCTATGGATAATGATTCACACATCAAAATACACATTAACAGGATATAACTAATAAAGGATATCTTTCACATTAACATTCAATATCTATCCTTAAAATAAGAGCTATCAATCCTACTGAAAACCAAAATGTTCAAAGACAAACACTAAAAATACATTACTTTTGCATAAAATAAAGGGCAAGTAATAAACAATGTGCAAGATAACAATTTAAAAAATGCAACTAATCGTGCAAAAGTTCTATTTCTACAAAAATAACCAAGAAATATAACATGATTTTTTTTTTTTAAATTGGCCTTCACGGATACAATTCAACTATGTTTAAAAGATAAAATGAGTGAGTGTGTCAAGAAAGCAAGGATGCTAGTGTGATATAAGTTCATTAGTTAAGGCAAAAATAGGCAGTGGTGGCTTGTGAGTCATAGCTATTTTAGTGTGCTAAAATATAGGTGTGCTACTGATGAAGCCAGCAAAGCTGTGGTTCATGGGGAGTGGTGGGTCACCTCTGGAGTATGGTGGTGGTGGTGGTGTGGGTGCGTGGGGTGACAGTATGGTACCTGAGCACCCCGCGCTGACGACTGGGCCTGCTGTTGAGACGAGCACTGCCTGTAGCAGGGACCTCTCGAGGATTTTGGAATAATGGATGCGTTGGGATGGCATTGCTTCCACCTATTTGGGGTGAAGTATAGTTTTCAATTTCAGTTTCTATTAAATTTACTAAGAATAAATTACCAAAAAAGAAAAGGGCCTTTATACTTTAATTTCCTCATTTTCAAAATGAAAGAATACCAATTAAACTCAGTAAAACATTTATCTAATAAAAAAAATAAATTGACAAATACTGTATAGGAATTTTTAACAGATTTAAAACTATATAACAAACATGAAAATATCATAATTTTCTAATTCAAACATACTTGGATTGGCATTCGGTGTTGAAGCCATAAAAGAAGGATCTTCATGTGAATGCGTTTGATGATGATGAGACACTCGATCACCGAAGATAATTGTATCTATAGTATCTATGTACTGCTGGTAAGAAGGGAGGAGGAGAATGTCATCGGAATCCCGTTCACCTGGAAGTCGGATGAAAGTTTCCTCGAGGTCTTCATAGCCCTCGTCAAAGACTGATCCTTCCTCCTCCTCTTCCTCATCATCGTCGTCATCATCAGCTGTTTGCAAGACAATAAAACCTTAGGAAAAACAATGAAATAGGAATAGTCTTAAGGTAATTTAAATAAAAGTACAGCTTTTTCAAAAACTCAAAAATGCATCAAAAACAATTTTAAACATTGACCTTTCGAGTGCCTCTGATTACGACAGCATTGTAAGCAGGTAAACTATACTTCCTACATTTCTTATCCACAAAGATAAAGATGCAAGAAAATAAAGCACTCTAATAACAAAAATCACTTCAAAAAATTTAAGTAGTGAAAAACACTGTATCAATGCATTTTCCTGACATTACTCTTACTCAATTTTAACCACCATCTTAGTAACACAGAACTTTTCTGTATGCAAAATCAGAATTAAAAAACTATAAACTTATATCAATCATATTTCAAATTCTTTAAAAAATATTAAGTTTTGTCTTGAAACAAAATTTACTTATGAACTGGAGGTTTGAAACCTTGAAAATAACTGGGTTCAAAAATTCATCAAATAATGTAAACAAATAGAAACCTATTGAATGCTTTTGTACTTGTCATAAGTAAGTTTAGCAAGATCACAGTCATACTTAGGAACTCAATCAGGCTTTACTCAAAGAATTTGTTCTGAAATGAGTGATGAAAATTGGAGCAAGGTAAAGTTACAGAAACTGGACAGCTAAGTAGGAAGAGGCCAGACAAAACTGAAAAGATAAACAGAGGGAACACTAAAAGTTGTACAATACGGTACAGTATTCAAACATTGTATACTCAACAAATGAGGTTGAAATTCATGAAATTACTTATTTCTATAACCAAGCATTCTCTACATTCCATGCTATTGTAACTCAACTGATACTCAAAGAATGAACAAAGCACAGAATCTAAAATTCTTAACACCAGATAAACCTTACATTGTTCTATTTTGTTTAGCGTTCTTATATATTCTTGTAAATGTTCTTTCATTTATACCCATTTTGATCTTATAAAATAGAAAATCTACTGAAAAGATTTTCTGGTACCCTGATCTTTGTACTTTGTCCACTTGGCACTGATCTTGTGCACTTGTACACTTATGATTATTAACTGCTATGCTTTAATAAAAGCATTTTTTCTACAAACTCATTCACCAAATTGCCTTATTCAGTTTGGAACAGACCCTGTCACATCACTTGAAAAACCCCCAATCACTCATGTTTGAGCAAGACTCCTTTGTCCAGCAAGGCAACACTTCATTCCTCAGCAGTCATCTCCATCTAAGACAGTAAATGTGAGGGAGGGGAAAACTGAAAGTTAGGACTTCCTGTGCCTTCCATCAGGTCTTTGTCAAGCTATTCACATCTGCTTTTCTGACCAATTGTTCCTCTTCTCTTCTAATCTTATGTTCAAGCCATTTAGTCTTTTCAGATACACCAGTTTAAAAAGAAATTGGTATTTTTCCTAACATACGACCCAAAGCTTTCATATACGGAGTATTCCTTGCGCATTACTATGCTCTGCTGTTTTAGACTCGTCTTAACAAAAACAAAACCCTTAACATTATCTGGAACGCCCTCTCGCACATGGACGCGTTGTTAAACTTGTCGCAGTCATGCAGTTGTCTCGTTTTGTGCGTTTTTGGGGTTTCATATCTTTTCCTCTTAGCGTAAGAGATATTTTTTCTACCGTGTGAAGAATTGATTTCCTCAATTCAGTAGTGTTTCGTGTTACAAAGGTTCCCCCATGTGAGTGCTTGAACACGAGAACAGGGTGTAGTTGTTCAGTTGCGTCATGATGTTCTCGAGCGCCATGTTGTTCTAGAACACGTACACAGTCATTTTGTTTGGTGAAACAAATTAAAGATCGTAACTAAAACAGAGGTGTACTACAGTTGTTAGTATCGTTCTGTGAGATTTACTTTTGTTATTCTCGGAGAAATAGCTGGTGCAGTAATTACATTTGGGTCTCACGGCTTTATTCTCCTATTTGTGTGAGTTAGAGAACCTTCTCCTTCTTCCAGTGGCACTGGAAGAGAAAGGAAACTTATCCCAGTTCTTCTTTAAGTAGTTAGAGGATTTTTTTTTTGGTGTGTGTACTGGGAGAATTTTCCCAAGTTTTGGGGGGCAAAACTACCATTTTAGGATCCATGCATTCGTTAATCCAGCCCATTGATGCCACATTTCCAAACTAATTCCTCGTTTATAATACAATCTTCACAACCACACTGTGTCATGCACCTTAATAATCCATGGTCACAGCTATCCAAATTCTCCCCAATTTTCCTCATCAGTGCCAGCATTTCTGATGCATAGAGTAAAACAGGCTTACGTACCCATCATTTACTCATTCATATATCCAGATGAAAATTGTAAGTAGGGAGAAAATGTATACATAAAATATACGGTTATCTTACCTCCATCTTCTTCCTCTTCTTCCTCCTCCTCCTCCACTTCTTCATCATTGTCATCATCATCCCCTTCCTCTTCACGGTCATCTGACGACTCTGATGACGAGTCATCATGTTCTTCGTTTCCTGCCTCTTCCCCCTCGAGAAACTGTTGGAAAGACAATGAAATATTTTACATCACAAGTTTTGGTGGTAGAGTGAAGAGTACTGACCATGAAATCTGTAACATCTCTACAGACAGCACACTCACAATGTTTTAGGGCAGAAAATAAAGTGCAAAAACACACCTGACTTTCAGAATGTGTTACCATACGCGAGTCATGCATAGTATCATCCGTATCCATAGGAGGATCCCGCTCGATGACATAACGAACTGCAGTAACTGAGTCGCGGTGTCCTTGTCCTCTTGCGCCACCACTCCCATCTTCCAACAACTGATCTAAGATTTCTTCCAAACCTGCCTCATCCCCTTCCACCAGTGTACCATCCTAAAAAATAAATTGAATAATGCTCTGTCTTTGTACTCTTTGTACCTTCAATTACTTTCTGAAAATTTATGATAACTGCTTGTTCAAGCACTTTTTGTCTGCATAATTTTGCTTAGCCTTTGTTCTTTCACACTCTTAATTACATAATGAAGAGACTATCACAAAAATTTTTTGCAACAAACTATCTTATTAACAAACCAGTAATAACTAGCAATGCAAGGGAAAGTTCCCTTCGGCTACCATTAGAGGCAGCAAAAGCAGCCAACACATAATTACCTCATTTGGATGAGCATCTGAAGAAGGCTCCAAAATCTCACCAGCTGTACTAATATCATGTTCAGTATTTTCTGTATCCTCAATGTTATCATCACCTTGTGCTCGTGTCGCTTCGCTATTGGTTGTTTCTGTGCCTGCATATTCAAACACAATTTCTTAATCGATATCACTGAGAAAAATATTAATCAGAACAGCCTCCACAATAAAAACAATTATTCTACAACATTAAAACTGGATCTGAAGATTTCATGAATAAGAAGACCCTACCATGTCAACTTACCCATGGGCTGTTGCTGATCATCATTCTGTGGAGTTTTCTTTTTAGATGAAGATGCAATGCCAAACGATGGCAGATTTACAATACGAGATACGAGTTCTAATGGTTTCAAAGCTGCATTGATTGTGGCTGCCATATTAGGAGACGAGAGATCCAAGCTGTGAGGTATTCGGGCCAGATCAGTGACTAATCCCTTTCTCACCATGACCCTTATCATGTTGTTCATCCTGCAAAAAGATAATCACTGTAGTCAAAGAACTTCCAAATTAATACCACAGCACATACAACAGGACGAGTAAACCTGACAAAATGACAATGCCTCTTACCCATGATGCTGTTGTTGCTTAAAGCAGAGATTGGCAGGCTGGTTCAGCTGAGCTGGGCAGGCTTCCATCATTGTACATATCAGACCAACAAGGGCCTGAATTCTGGCATGCTTTTCTGCACTTTCAGTCACTACAGTTGCCCTACCAAGAGCCCCTTTAACCTGCAAAACAGTAATGTTTCAATACTTGGTGTTCAAAAGCAGCATGAATTCCAAACCCTAGCAGAATTAATTCTGTGATATACATAAAATTTACCAATGCCAAAGATATACAAAGTTTGATGAAGCTTCCAAAAGACAACTTTTAAATACCCTTCATAATTTATACAAGAATCATGGCAACTTTGTAACATTTGTCATTTACGGAACGAGCATGCTACACATGGACGATTTCAATGTTTCAAACAAAACTTCAACTACTCAGCATCTGCAGTACATAATGTCCTTATATACACGATAAAACAAGTGAGAATTTCAAACGACTGATCACTTTAATGAAAATTAACTTTACAAACCTCTGTCACAAGAATAGTCTGTGCATCTGGAGCATGATTACAAGATGCCAAGGCGGCTATCAATACCCGAACATGACTTGCTGTATCTTTATCTGATGCTGAACTACTACAAACTAGATGGTCCAACATGTAGGCAAGTGCAGAACAGTCCTGAAAAAAAGAGAAAGACATATCAGTGTTTAACCACACCAACAAGTCAAAATACATTTTTTTAACTCATAAGGCTAGTCAAAGGTTTGCTTTAAAAACATTTCAGTTTAGCAACTAAATATGTAACAATTGGATAAAAATTGTCAAAAATTTCACTACATTTCTTTAAATGATTTGCTTCCTACACTACTTTAAATGATCTGCTTCCTAAACTATGATAAAGGTATCACATTCACAAAAAATTTCTCTAAGTTTGGAGAGATTGTGGCTGGTTATAAAAGTACTACTATATATACTGAATACAATTAGATGAGAGACTAGGTTTGCAGTGATCAGCAAGAACACTGCCTGGGAGAGGACTCAGTTTACTGGGATGACCTAGAGAGCAACAATACAACCTCTGACTGTGCCTGAGGGTCCAAGAGAAAGTGCCCAAGTCAACCAGGGTCTTTACAGTGCTCCATACTTCCTCAAGAGTGTTAGATGCCTCATAATGACACTTTAAAGAAGAAGAAGAAGAAGGGTGATACAGCTGAGTGTCCCTAGACCAGTTGGTTTGGGCATAACAGAGACCATGGTCAAGTATGAGGGAGCATAAGGGAAGAAAGTTGCATTGTGAAAGCAGAAGCCTTGACCAACTAGACTCAAGTCTTAGCGATAGCAAATACAGAATGACAAGACAAGAAAGTGTCTAAAGAACCACCACCAGCTACTTTGAATACCTCCACTGATCAGCCCACTCTCACTGAACAAGACTTCTGAAGGGAAAACAGCTGGGCCCTACAAGAAGGGCATGTCACATGCAGGTTCTTATCCAACAACAATGTGGAGCAGCTACAGGACACTGTGGCACGATTCAAGTAAATATATTCCCCACCCCAAAAACACAGTACAGAAGGAAGGTTCTCGCTCATTAAATTCCATACAAACACACACAAATACCAAGAAACAGTAAATTACTAAAGTTAAACAAGCATGAATTACATGTCAAAATTAAAGGAATCCTGATAACAGAAAACCAATGGATCAAAACAAAAGAATACTGATCACAAATGCAAATATTCTGAGGTTACACAGCAGTACAAACGAATGGTGAACAATTATAAAACATGAATAAATAATTTGGCATGTTTCTTTATTTCCTAAAACCTGACAATCCAAGAAGTTACTAACCAATCCAATACAAAATCTAGTTGACTGTTAGAGGAATTTACATGTTCATATGACACAGTTCAAATCTTTTTTTCTCAAGTAGATATTCTGCATGTCAAAACAAAAAAGTACATACAAGGGATCAGAATTATGTAACAATGAATATGGTTTTTTTATATTATAAAGTTGGAGCAGCAAAAATTTTTCAATAAACCAAGACAAATTTGGTACATAATCAAGTACTGTGCATGTGACTTACCTCTGTTATTTTATCATTTGACCCTGCTGAATAATGGTGTTCCGTGACCAGCTTAGCACAACCAGCATAAGAGCGGACAAACTCTGCTAACAACTTGCATATCAGAGACTTTGACAATAAGGGTTTCTTTCTCTTTGCGGCTTCATCAATTTTTTCATTTGAAGCAGTCTTTGTACTTGCTCCAGGAATCTTACTGCTATCACTCTCCATAGGACTCTGCAATGATTAAATATATAAATTTCAAAACTAACGAATCAATATTCAACTTAATCCCACTACATTCAGAGTTAAAAAGCATATTCCCTATCTATTTTACAATGAACTCTGCACGTATATAAAAACATTTTGCCTCTCTCAATCTCACAACTGCAATATTAGCAGTAGGGTATCCTGTCAAAAACTGACAATAAAACAGTAGTGTGTTCATTCCCAGTGAAGTTTAGTAATAGCATGTATCTTTGAACTTTAGTCTCGTAGGATTCAATTCCCATCAAAGCTTTATATTTTAATTCCAAACATACTGTTGATTAAATCAAATTATCAGCTGCTTTAGGTTCAACCCTCCATTCTAACCACTGTACAGTCCACCAGTACTTCAAAGTGTGTAACTTTGTGTGCATTTCTCAGGAGTCACATCATAATCAAGATACTAAATTTCTAAGGAGTCATATCATAATCAAGTTACTAAAGTATTTGTACAGTGGATTCTCACCTGTTCATCTGTCTCCTGAACAATCATGTCATTAGCAGATGACGACCGAGAAAGATGAATCTGGCGGCGAGCACCAACAGTAGAAGATGCCGCTCTTTCTTCTGTTGGCGTAGTTGTGGCATTCACCATAGCAGCAACTAATGAACACTGATTTACTCCAGCTGGAGCAGGTGATTCGCTATCATCACTCAGAGTTGTGAGGGCTTCTAACAGATCATGAATTAGTTGCTGAGGTTCACTACCGAGTGTCATCCCAGCGCTGGTAGTGCTACCACCGCTCCCAGAGGTACTAGAGCCCCCAGCTGCAGCAGCTCCAACACTCTTTCCACCAATACTTTTCATCAAGATACTGTCTTCACCTGTGGAACGTAAAGGGAGAACAAATTTTTAAATGTTTTTCCCTGCAACCCATCCTTACCACTATATTCTATATTTAGGGGTTTCAAATACTCCCATAAAATGCAATTATCCAAACGATAGTTACAGTACTGTACAGTACACTTCTGCACAAGCACCACCTTGAGGCTTCAGTCATCAAATCCCAATGGCATCACCTTTTCACTGAATCTAAATGATAAACATGTGACTAAAGGGCTAGGAAGAGAAATTTGTGCAGACACTCCTCTACATACACAAGGGAGAAATAACATATGTAAATTCAGGTCTACATAGCTACAGAAAATGCAAAATCAAATTCTTAAAAGTTGGTAAGGAAATATAAAAAAAATAAATATTGCAAGAGTGCAGTGTAGCCTCAATAGTGTTGGAAGAAAATAACTCAAGCTTCATAACCTAGGAATAAAACATGGAGAACCTCCAACCTAAACATTCTTACATGAAATACTCAATTTCAATCACATACAATTACCTAAATCATAATACTAAAAATATTCTTTTCAAGCAGATTACCTATATAAATTTAAAATAACATCTACTGAAAACTAAGCTAAGTTGCTTTGGCCCAAACCATTATAGAGTAATTGCAATTTCGTTTAAAAATCCTGCAGTCAAAGAATGTAAATTCATTTATTCTACAAACCATTAGTCATTAATATCCTTGCTCCATAAGGAACAGACCCGGTCACATCTACTTCAAACCTTGAAAGAAAGTTGTACTGCACGAGGCTTCTGTCAAGCCCCACTTTTCCTAGAGGCAGAGAGCAAACTTTTTCAGTTATTATACCGTGCTTCTCATATTTTCATTTAATCTTTTTCACTTTACAGTGTAGTGCTAATACCGTTTGTGGTTTTAGCTCCTTTTACCTTTTGGTCAGTGACTTACATCGCCAGTGTCCAAAATGAGAGTTATTTTTTTATTCTTAATTTCTGTCTCAGGCATGCATTGCTGACTTTTTAGTTTCAAACTGCTCAGTACTGGTTAACTTTTCATTTTCATTGTACAACTGCTCAAGGAATATCATAGTCATTCATCTGTAGGGTAGGGGTACCTACGTCCTGCATGACCACCTTGGACTAGGACCCACACTTACAGTGCCCAGTGAGATGTTCAACCTAGACTGTTCTTTGGGGAACTGGGTCACTGCCTTCAGGAGGCCATTAAGGAGTTTTTTTTAGTCACCCTTGACCCAAAGCCAAGGAAGGTATTGTTGGGTTACCTGGTGTTCCTTCTAACAAGAGGTGACTATGTTTAGCAAAGCAACAGAGTTTTCTCCATAAACCTGGATCCTGACCAGAGAGATAGCAATTTACAAGTTTCATGAGTTGTAGGACCAACCAACAGAACCTAATAAAGGTAGTACCATTAGTTCCAACAGATCTAAAACTCCTGATGTTGTAAGGTGCCTTAAAAAGGGGCTTTGGCACCTACTTGTTGGTCTCCTGCAAAAGCAATATGGCTCAGTCGAGTCGTAGGATGGTAAATGTCTTAGAACTAAGGGAAGTCTTATGCCTCCTGGCATCCATGACTGTTTTGTCAGGCTGTTATATTGGGGTCATGGCCAACACCACCACCTCCTTCACTGAAAATCATTTCTTGTTAGTGATTGAGACTTTTGCTTGGGCAGCAATGCAAAAAGTCACATCATGCTTCACTTCATCTCTGAGTTTGCAACATCTTAGCAGATGCTCTAAGCAGGGCTAACCAGATCCTGCCTTTACAGCAGCCTCTCTCTCATTCCGGATTGCTCTTGCCTCCCCTAAACCTGTTGACAAGATCAATGTTCTTTCAAGAGAAGTCTCAAATTGGCTCTTTCAATTTGCTTAAGAGTCTGTGGCCAAGCCTCAGTCCTTAGTAAAAGCAGTTCATTCTTAGATGCAATTACTTCCTGCACTTCAATCTTCTCCTGAAGCTTCTCTTATGCCCTGTGAGAACCTAGTGTTGTCCTCCAGCATACACAATCTTTCCTGGCTTCTCCTTGTCGATTCCTTTATTAGTCACCAGAACTGTCCTGTTAATAAGAAGCTTATTAAAAGGTCAAGGCCCACTGAGTTCAAGAGCTCTCCTCCTGGCTTGTAAATATAAACTGTAGCTTTCTGCTATTAGAGTAAGCAGCTGGTAATGCCAGAATATTTTTGCAACACTTTCTGTGCAATGTGACCCATAATCCTTATATGTTCATTTGCTGTCATGAGAAGCCATGTACTTACCAGTTAGGACTCCTGGTTACATCCTCATTCTCTTCAAGATCTCATCACACAATTATGGTACACATGGAGGCTGCTGCTTCTTGTAGTACTTGCCTCATGTGCTTGGTGAGTATTATCACGGGTGATTTATTCTATTTCAAATACAAAAGAATTGGACTTTTACATCTCAGTCTACTCTTCTCTCCAGAGGCTCATTTGCTTTGTTAACCTTTCTAAATTGTCATTTACGGAATTTATGATTAACAAGATATTAAGAATGAACAATACCGTCAAGTTTTTTTACAAAAACCATCAGCCAAACCCCTCAGTGCACTCCTTCATTTTTCACTCACTTTCAGAGAGGTTAGCACAGGAATGATGCTTCCCCTTGCAGAAGAGTGAGGCCTGACTCAAGGCACATAAAGCAGAATTTTTCTTCTTTCAAGATTTATCTCGATGGTGTGACTGCATCCATTTCACATGGATTAAATCCAAGGCTATTTATGATTAATAGCTTTGTAGAGCATACATCTAAGAATCAAGATAATGTAACTTTTGGCTAAAGAAATACACATATTACATACTAAGATATAGCATACAGAAACAAAATGAAAATTAACTTCAACAATGAATTATTTGACAAGTCATGGCAACACTCCCCCACACAACAAAATCTCCTTTTTGTGCCATTAATTAAGTACAAAATATATCACATCGAAACTCTTACTGTTGGCTGACATAAGATTCCTCTTCAGAGTCATGTTTAGATCTATTCGGAGACATTGCTGGGTTATTTCTGTAAATAGCTGTGGGTCTCGACACGCAGCCGGAGCAAGGAGACGGAGTAGATAATGAAGTTCTTTAGCCCCAGACATAGTATTATTGCTGGCTGATGACCTTATTACCTATTAGGATATAAAACTGTCTTAGAAAATACAAACATACTTCAATTTTGTACTTACTGCAGTGACATTTTCAACTTTTACAGAATATTAGATGGTGAACAAACACACTAGCACTACCATACCATTAGAAGTTCACCATTTGTAATTCTAAAAATTACATCTTATATTTCCCACCAAAAGTTGCCAACATATTTTAGCTAAATTACAACTGTACCTTTTCCATTGTGTATCGTAGAGTAGTGGGTTCTTCCAGGATGTGTCTCATGAGAAGGGCAGCAAGACTATGAAAACCCCAAAAGCCCGATGATTCTGTTAAGGAGAGGAGTGTACGAACACCACCTAAGCTGGCAAACAGACATGCCTGCTCCCAAACTCTAGTTACTCTCAAACAAAGACGCATTAGAGCATGTAGAGTATCTGGATCGACACCAAGCTTCATAAAGCCAACACAAGCCCTGTTGGAAAAAGAAAAATCACTCATATAATATTTCTCTGCTTCAAGTCTTCCATTACATTAGAGGACATGGGCTGTATATTTATTGTATTGTACTTGCTTTAGGCAAACAAGACTATTTGCAAAAGGTCCTTTAAAAGTTCATGTTACAAATTGCAAAACTAAAGTTTTCCAAAACATAAAAGCAGTATTAACACATTTGGTATATTCCTTTTCTTGTTCTTAACTGGCAGCAATAGTTTCATGGAAAAAAAAATATACATTCCATTATGTTATGCAAGAAAACTGACAATCTTTAACATGAAATTCAGCTTTACATGTTGCCATCTCAGTACAGGTGCAAGAACTATTTACCTACATCAAAATGAAAATATAATTTATAATAAGAAAGGATAGATCAACGATAATTGCAAGATATACAGTAACTAAATTTCAGTTAAATTTCAGTAAGTAAAAAGAAAAAAAGTTACACAAGGCAGATAATTACATAAACCTATCCCTCCATTTTCCTACAACTACGTAAACTCTGTGAAACCACAGCATACTGAAAAACCATTTAAATGCCAAAGAATTAATTGATTACCTGATTATGGCCTCATGATGTGTCCTGTTAAGGCCATCAATAGGTGCTATTTCAGCTGCATCAACTTCTGCAGAAGCTGCTGTAGTGGTGTCCTCTGCCTCTTCACATTCCATCTTCTCTTCCCCTGTTGCAACAGTAACAGCTGCCTCTTGTACATCTACAGCTGTTGCAGCAGCAGTGTCCAAGGCAACCTCTTCTGACAGTGAATCTTCATGGCTTGGCTTCTCGCCATCTTCTGTTCCACTGGCATCAATTTTTGTGCTTCCTGTTTGACCTCCGTCCTCCGTCGTTGGTGTTGGCTCATCCTTAGGCATAACACTGGGTAATTTCTTCTTCTCTTCTGCAATCACCTTTTCCTTGATGGTAATCATGATGGGACGGCGGTTTCCGGACTCTTCATTGACCTACAATAAATGCTAACTTTTAAATACAAAGTTCAAAAAAACATTCTGCAATTCAAAATGGGAATTACAGATAGAGCTTAGTTAAATTAACAACAACTAAACTAAACAACTCTAAAGCTCTGCAGCATTTTCAATCATGAAAAAAAATATTCAGTACAATGAACTAATTGCAGGACAACTTCCCAACCTATGAAAAATAAAACGAATTGGCGCTTATGTTATTACCTGCACCATGGAGTGGAACTGAATGGTGTACTTCCTCCTTCCATTAATTATACGAATACTAGCCTCACCAGCCCAGTATGCATCATCAATACTCTTGTTGTTGCTTGGTGAATATGCACACCACTTCAATGTACTCATATCAAACCATTTCCATACATGATTACAGATCTGTTTGGGAAGAACAGGAAGTTTAGTCAAACAAAAAAATATTAAATTTGAAAAAATATAAACAGATGCTAAACCCAAATTACAGCTTTTAGTCTGCTTTAGCTGAAAATCTTCATCTGTGCTACAGACAACTCTTACCTTGCTAACTTCACTTCTTCGTTGAGTTGCTACAGCTAGCTTCTCATACAAGTCCAGCAAGAGCAAACCTGGCGACAACCATTTGGGCGTTCCTGTGCCCTCTAAATCGTCTTTGTCCTTCTCTTTATCTTTGGCTTGTGAGGATCCAGATGAAGGTGGTGGTGCCAGAGGGGGAATTGGGATCAGTGATGGGGTTGTTGATGGCGCAGCTGAAGCACCACCTGAAGCACCAGTGGCAGATGCTGGAGCAGAAGTTGGTAGTGGGGGAGGATTAGCAGCCATGACAGCATGAGTTATAATGAACAATTCTGTCAGTGTATCAACCAGTCCAGCTTGTTCCATGGCCCCAGCACAGCCTCTCTTCATTTCCTAGAGAAGAGATTCACAAAGGATACAGATGAAGAACAGTGTAAGCAAAAGTAATGCTATTATCTGGAAAAGTACTAAAAAAAATGTTAAACATTCACTTCAGGATAAATTAAACTATATTATTATTAAAATCTACGAGTATACTAGTCATTGCACAATCAAATTTGAATTAAAAAGGTACCACAGAGTAAACAGGCACTGCATAACCACCTTGCTACCTACTACTGTAATAAAAAAACACCAACCTCAAAAAGTAAAGTGACAAGATGTAACCGAACAGCAAATTTAGAGGCAAGGACGGAGGTACAGAGTTGTTCTACAGTTTCTGGCGATGCGAGTGAAGAAGCCAGCAACTGATTCGCTTGGCTACTAATCTGGAAGAAAATGTATTTAAACGAACAATTGAGAGAAATTCCTGAAATATAAACAATCTTCATTTCTGTAGTAGTAATAAGGCCAGACTTGAGAACTTCAAATACATAATTTGTATGATTATTTTACAAATACATAATTTGTATGATTATTTTATATCTCAAATACACAATTTGTATGATTATTTTATATCTCATTCTCATAAACTTAAATATGTCAGACAAAAAGAAATTAGACTCGTAATGGCCTTACTTCATTAATCAAGGTGGTGAGCATACTCTGACGCCATTCACTTCCATTTCTTGTTGCACAGGTGGTTAGTAACTCGCACACTTTGTAAACCATCTGGGGTTGCACATCCAACTGGCTTAAGCATCCTTCTAATACACATTCACTAAACTTATCTGTAAGGTAAGAAAGTAAATCAGAAACTGAGTGAATCTTAGTGTCCATCAAAGGTGAGAATTATATGTCAGTTATTATGATTATCTGTCAGTCTGACCATACTAATAATAACCAGAATAATTATAACTACTCTATAAAACCTTTAGAATCCTTTAACCAATTTCAACACCTCTACTGAAACTTAATTAAACAAATGACAGTGACGTCTACCATACTTAACAGTTAGCACTAACTAACTGATATATAAAAATAAATTTCGCAGATATAACTATGAAATCAAAGTTTTGGAGCACAGGTCAGTAACCTCTGGCCTGTGAGGAATTTCAGTCCGGCCAACCAACTTAACACCTAGACACTAATCATCTAACAGGTTTTACTTAGCTGAAGGTGTTAAGCGATCCTTATAGTAGATATGATATCAAGGCCCCCTCTGAGACACTGCATAGCTGTCTGGCCCACTCTCTCCAGAAGGTTGCCAACCCATTTTAGAGCTTTTCACTAACATATAGTCAAGCTAACATTAATACTCATCAACTTACCGAGAGTACTTTTGCTTAACGGCTCATCATCCATTTCTTTTGGTGGGAAAGGTGGAGGCTTAGGAGCAGCGCCAGGAGGTTGTTGGGATGTGCTACTACCGTTTCGAGGATCTGATGAACCTGTCAACTGAACATCCTCACCTAAAGACATGGCAATTGCTTGAAGCATTTGGTCTTCCTCAGTTAATTCCATATCACCACCACTTACCTAATGAGAAAAAATTGTAAACGTACAAAACTGCAAAATCAAATTAAACAAGCACTCTTGCAATATCTTTCAAATAAGAAACAGTAGTTACAATAAACTGGGGAGTAGTGAGTACAGTAGTATGAATTTTTTAAACAGAAAAAGAGAGAGATTTATCCTATGGTCATTGCAAAAACACAACCAGTGAGCAGTATTTGTAACAATTATCAAATAGTACGGGCTCACTAGTATACAAAAGGAAAAAATGTAAACATCCCAACTTACACCACCAACTTGATCCATAGGATTCATCAACAAATATTCTGTTGCTTGCTGCAGTGTGTTTGTTTGTGTGATAGCTTCCATGCACCTATCACGGCCGAATCCCATGTCCATCAGTGCCTGGAGATGCTGGGGATTGACATCTGGCTCTGCTGGTGGAGGCTGGCTAACAGGATCTGCAGCTGCCAAAGATGCAACTGCACTAGCAGCAGAGGTAGGCCCCGCAGTAGCATTTGTGGTAGTAGTAGTAGTTAACGTAGAGCTGCCACTAGTAGCTTCCTTTTCTTTAGCAAGTCTTTCTTGGATGATGGCTTCACTCTTGATAACATTACACAGTATGACAAGGACAGACTCAGATATCCTTACCCCATATGATTTTAGTGGTGTCTTCTTTTTATTCCACAATTTCATCACAGCTTCAAATGCAACCTGTCAAGGGTATGGATTATGGTTAATTAAAAGCCATACTAAAGGGAACCATATACAAGAGAAACAGGACCAGTTTACAAATTACGCTACACAAAATCTCTCGCAGAGTTGAGTAAAGAGAAGCCAGCCAAAATACAAAAAACCTCTTTTATCACTATGTCATCTGGACTTAAAAAAATAAGAGTAAACATTTTCCATTACCTTCTGAATATGAATAAGGAACTTTAGTGGACTGAATGGCTGATATCCAGGCTGGGAAGACTTGGCAGGTAAGGCATGGGGCGAGTCCAGCATGGTGCGAGGGTTTACCAGCCGTTCCAGTAAAACCAACCAGGTGTCTAAGAATTCTCCAGTACCCTCTGGTAACTCTTCAGGATCTGACCCTTCTTGATCAGGCGATGTGCCACCAGCACTAATTGCCCACTCAAAAGTATTGAAGAAAGCTGAAATACATGACATGTTGTTATTCCCATATAGCTGACAAATGACATTTCAGAAAGACAATTGCCTAGAATATCCTATATACTGTAATCTTAATTGAAAGCAAGTCTCTTTCTGCATGCATACATAAAACTGACTATCCTCCACTTTCAAGGGGTATCTGCATATTTACTTGTATAAAACAAATACCAAAAATAAATTACTTTGTCAGGAATATAAAACAAAACATTTTAATATGTGAAAATCTGACTTTTATACCCCCCTTATTTTCAGAGTAACATCTTATTTACCCACAATGCACACTCAACATTCTACACATTAAATCCACTGCAAAAGCTTCATAATAAAAGATATGATAATATCACCATAATTACAATTTATTTTTTACATAGAAATTCAAAATAAGATGTCATAACTGAATACCAAATTAAATACTCTCATAACTGCATTTATATTCCCTTAGTCTTTTGGGCAGAGATTATTTAATTCTGCAACAATAGCTTTTATATACCATGATACATTAACCTGTATGGATTAACATTTTTACCCTGGCAAAGACCATAGGACCGAGATGAATAGTTGCAATTTCAAACTCGTATGTGTATTTGAGCACGTCTTGACATTTACATTAAAAATATCATGGAGTATGATAACATAAATATCTCTTAGCAAGTGCTAATCTTTCAAATACGACAGCAATTTTTTTGGCATTGTGTATATACCAACTATCAGCCCACATATTCTAGGTAGTACCTTCCAGTATGTCACCTGACTGAGAAGTTTTGGGGTTTTCCTTTTCTGGAGCTAAATGACAAATGTACCAGGACATTATCCTTTCCATAGCTTACCATTAAGGCCCTGTGATGATACAAAGTACTGAATCATCAGGTGATACGGCATCTTCTTATCATCAAACAGCATTGGATTAGTGAACCTGACAGAGCAGATCAGAAAAGTCAAACGGAACTTTGGCAAAGGGGAGGCAGGAGGGGGACTCCAAGAAAGTCCTGCATGCAGAAGATTGGCCAGAGCAGAGGCAACAGCTCTCGCTGCAGTAGATGGTGGTGTAAGAGATGGTGCCACTTGCTGACCTCTTCTTTGCCGCAAGGGAGAGCCCACACACAGCTAAGAGGAAATATAAGAAATCATAGCTATAGAAATGACATCCTGAACCATTTTCTTTGATGTTAAATGAAAATATTCAAATTATGCCTATTCAGTACAAATTATGAAACTACCAACTCAAACTTAGTGAAATTTTCTTTTTTTCTTTAATGTTACATGGCAAACATTGCACACTGGAATATTAAGCATTTTGTAAACCTTGAAAAAATACTCAAAACATTGCACATTTCAATGCAGCTATCTTTATTTTTATGCTGGTTATACGAGAATTAGGAAGTTAGTCTCCACAGGATATAAACTCTCCAAAATAAAACAATGGTATTTTACAACTGATGAAACAAAAGCCAATAATAATTATGGGCCAAAGATGAAAAAAAATTAGCTAAACTACATCTAAAGTCCCTTAGACCTTACCATGTTTGCTCCTGCTATCATAACTACTGGCTTTATAGCAACAGAACGGTTAATTTTTCCCAAATCTACTGGTACCATTCATGCTAAAAGTCAGTATGATAGCTAGCCATTTTTCTATTAGACTGCTTTAACAAGAGAAATGGTCAATTATAAAAGACCCATGATCTTTTCCTACAATTACCATGACAGAATAGCCTAATGTGCTTTCATATTGACACATTCATGCTCTAAACTGACCTGTGCCCTGATAATGTATTAGGAAACAAATGCTCCTTTTAACATTCCTAAGGGCATTAAACCTTTTGTAAATGAAAAGCATATCATGAGCAGACATTTACTTCCTCCATAAACTAGTCTTGCAAAACCATTTTTGTATACACATCAGTCTTGTACCCTAAATGAAATATTACTTTGTAACTGTACGAAACCAACCGTGACAAAACTGATTTTCTAAATTAGTCTGATGTAGACCCTACAACCATCCTATTTCAACAGTCTCATTAATAGTAAACAATTTCAAGAACCTGCTGATCCCATCTTTGTAGAATAATAGATAAATAATCTTCATGCCTGAAATTTTTTGTCCTAATGGTTTTGATGTATCAACTTCAACACTCTCAAATTATACTCCTTCAGTTCAGATTCATAATCTCAATCACACATACCTTAACAAGCAAGGCAAAAAGTTCAGCTAAAGCCTTTCCCAATCGTGAAGCTGATGACAGCAGGGGCTTTATCAACTTCATCTGGTGTTGTGTTGCTGCCGACTGTTGACGAGTTGGGCTTTCAGCAGAGGTACCCTCCCCAAGGGGAGTACCGTTATCAGATATGCCTCTGTTATTACTTTCTGTAACTTCCATGGCAACAGCTTCATTTCGACTGCCTTCTTCACCCTAAAAGCAATGCACTCTCAATACGTATAATAGAGTAAAACTGACAAGAATGAACCCTACTGTCAAATAGGATGAGAAAAAAAGCAATGATAAATAGCAAGTGACTAATTATTTATACTTGGCAAAAAATAGAACTAATCATTATCATGGTTTTACTGCCACTACAGGACATCATGTCCTTAAATATTATAAAATTAAGAAAAAATAAATGCCAAGTACCAAACAATTATGATTGAAAACCACACAGGCTTTTGTTACCTACAAATACTCTACTCTGAACTCAAAATATTAACTAAAACGACACAGACTTTCTTACCTTTAAGTCAGGAGGAAGTAATTTTTCTGTATCTTCTTTTCCAAATAAACAGCCAGCTGGTAATCCATCATCAGAACATAATGCCAGGAGTACTGTAGATTCCCACACCAGTGAAGTATATAACTTTGTTAAACCAGCTAACACTCTCAATCCTAAATCTGTTCCCCACTGATTGATGGATACCTGTCTAATCTCTGTTTGCCCAGTCCTACATACATGAACAAGCATCATTATGTATGCATGGACAGCACTCAATGTATGAAGCAGTGGTGTAGCTTGTGGGAAGGCTGTTGCTTCCCCAGGAGTTGGAGCAGATGCTAGTTCACGAAGCAGCACTGAGCCTCCAGGTGCTGGTAGTGGTTCATGAAGAGGTGCTAGGGCTTCTAACTTTTCATTTAGACATTGCAGCCCCCGTTGAAGAACTCCACACTCGTGCGCAAGGTTCTGTAATGGATCAAGTAACAGCGCAATTATCACATAAATTCAAATGAATAATCAATGCTCCAAGATTAAGTAAACCCTTCAAATTTACAAAAATTTTCAGAAATTTAAGACTATCATGAAAGCAAGAATCCATGACAAATTTTCTTATGCACAGCAAGAATCCATGACAAATTTTCTTATGCACAAACTGACAACATAAAATCAACCAAATGTCTATATTAATACCTACCAAAATAGATTTACATACAGATGCTACAGACTGACATGCCTGTGACACTGGGAAATCAATTGGTAAATTGGGCAACCCAAGAATACCCAACAGTGGAACCAAACCCTTCTGAAACACAAATTCTTTACAATGGTCGTCGGTAGAATTGTTAGAGAGGATGGCATCGACAAATTTCATAACATTTAAAACATAATCCACAAGAGGGACAGGTCTTTTCTCTCCTGTAGTTGTGTCTGTGGGTGGCACATCTTCCCGCTGCCCACTAGATACCGAAGGACCGGCAACACCAGATTCTCTTTCTTCCTCCTCCTCCTCCTCTTCATCACTTGAATTATCATTGTGAGTTCTGCAAGCAGAATGCAACTATAAATTATATTGAAGATAAAAAAATGCATATCTTTCAGATAAAGACAAAAAACGCATATCTTTTAGATAAAGACACTACTATATGGAATAAGATTCACCACTACACATGGAAATCTGAAACTTAAACATTTATGTACTTTCAATTTTAAAAACATAATGATGATGACTTATTAAAAGAGTTTAACCAGACCACAAAACTGAAAAATACATTACAACAAATAATACCAAGAACAAAGAAAATTATAGGAAAACCTGTAAACTCAACTCATCCTTAAATGAGCGACAAAACCAGACTATTACAGATCTACTGTGTAAGAAAAATAAAAAGCAGAAAATTAATCTAACCTCATGACAGGTGCTGGGGATGCTTCATGTTTTGGCGGAGTCTTCCAGCATATGTAGTGAGTATCACTTCCCAACAGACACACTTCCTCTAGGAGCTGAAATGATTTCCATGTTTATTTTAAACACCTCATTTGTAGGACTAAAAAAGTATTTAAAAATACTGTATTGTAAATACAGTATGAAGGACCCCTCAAACATGTCATCTGGAAGCTGACATAATATACAAATAGCAAAATACAAATCTTTATCTTATAATTACTGGAAAATTAAATTTTCCTGCTAGAGAAAAATTTACTGTACTGTACATCAAATATTTTAAATTATAACCAAACATTTTCAAATTAATATCATATCTACCTTCACAATGGCTTTCATTGCCTGAGCTTTAAGACTTGGCTGGTGGCGCATTAACTCATCCATTGCATTTCCCAAGTTGGATGCCGTATCTCCCATTGGATCAGATGATCTCCGTCTTCTCATAGCGGGTAAATAATCAGGTGACAGAAGGACCTTGAAAAGTCTTTCGAAGGGTTTACAAGCTACAAATGCAGCTAGACCACGAGAATTAAGGCATAAAGCACTGAATACATTTGGTAGGGAACCTAATACTTCTCTTGTAGCAGGTACCTGTAAAGGAATCATCTTTGTATTTTTACATGTTTCAATTACCTGAGTGCAGACCCAAGTCAACACCCCATGTGTAATTTCAAATGACATATGAAATACAGAAGACACCATGTTCATACTCACATCTTTGACTAGCAATGCGTGTAACACAACATCTGTGAGACCATTATCTTGAAGGGAGGACAAGAGTGATGGTTCCCCAAACACGTATACAGTAACAACATCAGTTGCAAGCAAAAACAGAGAAGCCCCATAATACTCAGCATTACTTATGATATGTTTCAAGGAAGCCGGTAGACTTCCTTCCATTAAGTGTCTCATACTTTCACTGAAACCAGGTTCTTGGATAGCTTTTTTCAAAAAGTTCAACATTGATTTCACTAGGGCTGCTCTCTGGGGCAAGCATGATAAACCTGTCTTTGCTTCACTATAATCTGGTCGAGAACTAGCTGTTATATCTGCTGCAGCTGAAGTGCTGGGTCTTATGTTTTCAACTTCACTTGTTTGAAAAGATGTCCCAGCAGCACCAGTATATGATTCAGTTGTGTCCATTGGAGACGGAGTGGCTGTGTCCCCAACCTCTGCACTTTCTGTTGTTACAGATGCTTCTCTCTCTGCAGCTGCTGCTGCTTGAGTACTTTCTGTAGCTGCAGAGGCAGAATCATTTTCTGCAAGAGGTGCTGGCAGAGTAATGACGAAAGGTTGTTCTTTTCGGCATTCGTCTACTTCCACCTAATTTAAAAAAAAAAATACATTTCTATTAAATTTTTAACAAAACTTTACTGTATATATGCATAGCTAAATTGTAAATATTTTCACGTGTAGTAAAAAGGATAATTTGTGTTCTATACATAAACTCATGATCAAAACACTTATATATACTGTACAGGATTAAGTGTGAGAACTTACATAATGTATATGAAAATTTAAACTCAGAAAAAAGTCCAAACAAATCTATTATCATACCTCTAATCTTCTAATGAAGGCTGTTAGCCCCCCATGAGTCTGGAAGGCATGCATATCCAAATTGGTTATGAGATCGATAACACGGACAGCCCTAGTCACAAACTGAAATGAAAAAATAAAAAATGATTAACCACTTCACAAACCCCACTCCATCTTTAAAAATAATTCAAAACTAACATATTAAAGAAAATGTACACAATGTAAAATCCTCACTCACAGTTATGTGATCCGGCTCCGTTCCCTTCCAGTTTACTACAGATATGAGGGACTCCATCATGCCACAAGATACAAGTGCTTCACCACCAGCCTCATAACTTGCTAGATGATAAAGGAATGAAAACAGGGCTGTGGCAAGTGGGGCAGGAAAGGGATTGGGAACCGGTGGGTTGGTGGCTGTTAACGAAGAGATGCAAGACCTAACCAAAACTGGCAAGAATCCATGGTAAGAGGAGGCACCTGTTACATCAATTATAGTATTCAACCTGAAAGTATTGAGGAAACTAATATCAGTGAATGGCAACCTTGCCATTTGCTCATACAGATATACATACTTTCATTTAAACAAAATTGGTACAACAATATTGGGGCAAACTACTGTCTGCATGATTTCTAAAAGCACACAACTCAACAAAAACTCACTTAGGGAAACTGGGCATACGATCCAGATGAATAATTGAAGTCAAAGTACGTAATGTGGCAGCCTTAATTTCAGTAAGTTTTGGATCATTAATTTCCAAAACCTCCACAAATTCATCCAGAAGCCCAGAATATAACACTGTATTAGCATTGTCCTGAAATAGTTCAACATTTTATAGGACATCATGGTAAAAATTACTATGTACTGTATAGTACCTTAACAAGATCAGATTTCACATATATCACACAGTTCACATCAAGACTACTTTAATGTAATCACAAAGTATGAACCAAGTCAAATTTGCGCAGTGATTGTCATCATTCTAGTTTCCAGAGTTTATGCAACAAAATATCTCTACAAGTAATCATAACCTATACTGAATACAAACAATGACAGATCTAAACCAATACTTTTTCCCACAAACTGTTAAGATTTAAAAATGCACCAAAATTATGGTAATTTAACACAAACCTGCAATGCATTGCAATACACTAAAACAGACAATGCTTGTAGTCTCGCTTGGACACACTGCAAACGAGTTTCAAATGAACCAAAACTATGAGCTAATCTTATGTGGGTAAACAGGATCATCTGAAAAGAAAATTGAGACCTCGTCAACAAAACTGTTACATGGAGCTGTGTTGGGCATGCTGTCAGCAATACCTTTACCTCCTACCAATATTGCATGTCGAAATAACACATTAGGTGTGTGTCAGTGTCTTGCACATCAACAACCAGACAAGTGATCGTTAAGAAATAAAAACAAAAGTAGCTCTATACCAACATATACAATATGCTACAGGAAATTTTCTACTGGAAAAAAAAAAATCTTGAAAAAAATATACTGTACTCCTCACCTGTTTCTCCATAGGCACTTTGTAGACCTGTAAAAGCTCCTCCATGACTTGCGCTGGGGACTTTGATATATTCTGCATGTTATCAATGTGAATAGTGATGATAGAATTACTACTGCGAGCCCCACTACTGCTGCTTCCACTTGGAGAGTCACCAGTTTGTTGCTGTGGTTGCTGCTGCGATGTTTGCTGCTGTGACTGTTGTTGGTGTTCACCATAGAACTCATAATGTAGGGTGGTGGCATTCTCAGGAAAGGACTGAAACCCAGTGAAACAATAAATATGAGGCATGAATAATTTTGAGATAAAACTCCAAAGTTATAAAAATTCATCAATAAAGAATACAAAATAAATTTTACAAGTCATAAAAATGAGATAAAAAAAAAAAAGGTCCCAACTCTAGTCTTAAGTAGAAGGTGGCCAAGGAACCAAACCAACTGCCTGTTGAGATATTATTATAACAACAGAGAAGAACCACCTATCTAGGTGTAACTATATGATATGTCATTTTCCTCTCGAGAGATAATGCTTTTTCTTTGCTTACATACACTAAATAGTATGGCATTTTTACTATCCATTTCTTTTCTTTCCTTTAGGGCTACACTTGCACTTAGAACTCCCTGTTCACAGCACAAATTCTGACTGCAATGATTGTGTGTATACATTATATAAATAGACAAAGATACCATAACAGTTGATGTTGTGGATTAATAATATGAATTCTTTATGGGAAACTGCTAGAATATTAAATGAGATTCTGTAACTGGAAGGTAGAAAATGTCAAATAAGCCAAGCAACCCCAGGGCTGCTGATCTCAATGAAGGATGTGGAGTTTGTAGTTATGTCATACATGAATTTCAACTGTCTCTTAAAATAAAACCTCATCAATAGGTATGTGTCTACAAATATACAAAACCTGCATCAACTCACAGACAAGGGAAGGTCCTGACAACATTGGGCTAAACCAAAGCCATTGTCCTTGCCTCCCCAGGGCTCAGCCAAATTTATGAGACGCATTAAAAGGGCTTGGCGAGGGGCTACAGCAAGACGGGTGATGAAATTAGACCTTGAAAATAAAGTGAATAACACAGCATTAAAAAAGGAAGAATAAATGACCAACCGACAAACAACTTTATCAAATGCCAATAAAAATGGTGCCTTTAATGGTACAATGCATAACCAATGAATATTTTATAATATTTTAGCAAAAATATCTACAATAATAAAAGCCAAGTCTTTACTTTCAATGAATAGACAATTAGGACATTTTTCACTTCTCCCTACATTTATTCTGTGTCTAGCATTAACATCAGCTAAACAAACTAATTCCCTTTACACTTCTGAACCTCCGAACAAAATGGTTTCACACTATGTTTGCCCAACTAATAGAAGAGATAAAAATTTTAAAAACTTTGATCTGCTGTGACACATTTAAATTTACGTATTAAAAAAACTCACCTTTTACTGAACATGTAAAGAAGATTAAGTACTGCTAAGACAATAGTCATAGACGTTGATGACAGCAAGGTAATAAGGTGTTCCACTGAGGAATAAAGGTGTCGTGAGAAGGAGTGTTCCACTAATAAAGTTGTAAAGTGTAGTACCCATACCACCAACTCCTGAACCTGTCAAGGAAAAGTAAGATATATTTATTCTTCATTATCAAATTCCTTGATTGGATATACCCAATTATGACTGTCAATCAAATTTACAGTTCACTGAAAACTAAATGATTGTTACAATATGTATATTTATCTCTCTCTCTCTCTCACAGGAACCTAACATTTTCTTTAACATTTTCTTTAAACTTTCCCTGACATATATGTAAAATCTTTAGTCTCAAATTTTACCCCTTTGTCTCAAGAGTCACGTTTGTTACCGGCCCACTTTTTAAAGGAACCTAAATCCTTTATTTGATTTTACCTAATCTTTTACTGCCAGACGGTACACTTACAGCACTTTACAGGATCGATCACTTATGAATAGGTTTTTGCAAAAAGTTTGCTGCATTACTTCAGGTTATTTGCTTCACCATTGGTATAATTTTAAAGGTTGTTCTCTATCCTACAGAAGTACTTAAAACATCTTTGGATGAGCTCTATGCAAAGCTAACAACACAATGCAAGCAGCTAAACATATATATAAAAATCATCAGTGCCAATAGCCAACTAACTAGTATATATATATGCTGGCAATTTTTCCAATGCACACCATCAAGTAGGACAGCAGATTGTGTACAGTAAACATGTCTAGCTTGCACTGGTTAACAAGGACAGAAAATATGAAGTCTCTCCCCCTGCCTGAAAACTATCCCAAATTTTAAATTTTCATAAAATTTATTATTTGGATACTTACCTACTATTAAAGACAGCTTATGTCTCCTCATCTATTGGCGTGGAGATATAAGCCCTAACAGTATCTAAGATTCATCCCAAATAAAGTTTTAACAGAAAAATGCTTATCGAGCATAAAGTACTACATGCTATACAGTACTTACATGACTGTTTTCAGGTAGGTCACAAGGTAGGACCCATTTGTCTTCATCTTTTTCAGCTGCTTCCTCTAATATAGTGTCAAATCTGGAATTAAAATGGGATTAAATGCAATTACCAAAAGCCAACAGATAGAAAGCATAGCAACGAGATGACATCTTGACAAATCTAAAGAAACTCTTCCAAATCTAGAGAAACTACTGAATACATTGCGTTTTTTTAAGACTTAATTTAGGTGCCTGAAACGCATGAAAAAATAAAGACTTTTTCAGAGACAAAAATCCAGACCAATCCTGAGAATTAATTCAGACGACTGAGAAATGTGGTAAAAAAATTTTAAATTCAACACACAAACAACTAGAAGTCCTCACAAGCTTTTATTGTGACATCTAAACCATCAGACCACTTAAGGACTGGGTCAAAAATAGGCAAGTATATTATTTGAAAGCTTGTGCCTTCTCTCATAGGGGCATAACGCTTGCAGTTTGCCTTGTGGCAGTACTGTAAGTACTTCAAGTTCTCTGAACTTCAATTTTCACCTATGGTATAAGTAAAAACCCTTCAAAAAGATTTGACTCTGGTGTCTCTGCTAATTAAGCTGTAAAAATGTAGCCTTGCTGAAACCTTAAATCAGAAACTAATTTGAAGATTAAAATCAGTGAACCACAAAGCCAAACAAAACTGTCAAGCTTGAAAAAAGATATTAGCTGATAATCATACCTGTCTAGTACATCAATCCAGTGATAAAGTTCACATTTTCCATAATTCCAGGATTCCACACTCCGGAGGACTGGCAACAATTCCTCATTGCTACATTTTTGCAGTTTCTCTATAAGCCAGCCGCAGTCCCCCGGCTGAAAAATTATTTAGTTGAATTAATAACACATCAAACTCTCATTTTAAACAGAAAATTCCAACATATGTTTTAAACGATCAGAAACAAATTTATATCTGAACTAGAGCCAAAACAAAAACTATCCTGGTTACAGATAGTTTATCATAAAAACTAGCTGCTACTTACAACTTCTGAGCTGCTTTTCTTTAATTTGGAACGGTCAACCTTCATCTTGGCACAAGTGCCAAATCATGGGTTTTATCCACTGCTCATCCGCCTGAAAAAGAAAAAAAAAGTATGAAGTTGGTTAAGGTACAAATTTTCTATAGACTGAAGAAAAAACTAGGCTCTCTGAGAACATTCCACAAACAATACAGCTTTAAATTACGTCATAAAGCAACTTTTGAGTTTTTATGGAAACTTAATTTTTCAATGTCTCGGAGAATTACAATGAACCTATCACCAGTACTGTATTGCTGCATTTACTAAATACATGTAAACATGTGACTTATAACGTCATTCAAGACTTGAAAACGTTAATGGTAATAAGATAAATGAAACCTTGGTTCAGGTATCCATTTTAGCTTCCCTAGTTCAAATGCTCATTTTATCTTCACTGCAGACTTCGAGTATAAGAAAGAGGAGACAACCCTGATGAACAATATCTGCACCCATGTAAAACCCATTTTTTTTTTTGTCTGATGCCGACAAAAAAAAGTTGACCTTACGATCTACTACAAGCTTTGGAAGACTGCAAAGTACTTCACGAGGAACAGCCCCATTGCTAGCAATGACCCCATGAAGAGGTAAAGGAGTGCTCTACCAAATATCGTGCCCTGAGAATGGATGCTGCCATTCGTACACTGGTGTGACTATGATTCGACTCTCCAAAGAGGATCACTGCTCACCTACATGAAAGGGCTTTATACCAGCATTACACAAGGGAACACGGCAGTGCCCCCAAAAATCCAGCAGATCGCAAGGAGCACAAAAATCCTGTATGGTGATTATGAAAATCGCTGCCTCCGATATATAAAGGCCCTCACCATCCTCTGATGGAAACTGTTGCCGAATGTGACACAGGAGACCCTTCTTCCTACCATCATCAGGAGAACAGCAAGGCGTGGCCCTGGGTAACACATCAACTGCCTGCTACTTCAGGCAGCGTGCCCTATGACCAGAAGCCCCAGGACCTGGCGCCAGCCAATCAGCACCTACATCGGTCAGCTAGACTCTCAGAGGAGTCATTCCGCTCCCAGCCAATCAAAACTTGGCAAAAATTTCTGTAACCCCACTTGTGGGTTTAAATATGGCATAGTTGTACCCATGGCTTCACTCGCCTTTTGAAATAATGGTAGAAAGCTCTACCAAACCAACAAGGACTAAATGACCTTCAGATAGCAGCTGTATAATTTACCTGCTGTTACAAAGAATATCATTTGAGGGACTGAGAACTGCAATACTGTACAAACTCAACAGCATCCAGATGGCCATTCTGTTCAATGATGCTTGTTCGAGAGAGGGTCTCCTTCCAAAAAAAAAAAAAAAAAAAGTATACCTTAGTTTTACCAGACCACTGAGCTGATAACAGGGTCTCTTTCCAAAATAATATAATAATAATGATAGATAATATAAATAATAATAAATAATAATAATACAGTAATAATAATAATAATAATAATAATATTATTTTGCCCCAGTGTGAAATTCTACTGCGTAGTACTGATGAAACATGAAGATGAATAAACTCTGAATAACACTGCAGATATCAAGGATAGCAGTTATCTGCACATAAAAATAGCATGAAAATCATAACTTTTTTAAACTGTAACAGAATAGGTACATCTAAGTACAGGCAGCCCCAGTTATCAGTGGGGGTTCCATTCCGACAGTGTGATGATATGCGAAAACTGCTGATTTTTGGTTATCATCAGCGCCAATATGTGATTATCGGCGGCATTAAGTGGAGAGCGGCGCACATCGGCACCGAAAATCACCAATTTTCGTAGCTAGACAAGCGTCGAAAAACTGGATCACCAATAACCGAGGATTGCCTGTACTCGAAAACAGTTTTACAGGAAAAATCATGAGTGAAAATAAACCTGCCAAAACTGTTTGGTTTGTTTTATGATAATTTAGTTTTCTTATAGACTGTTCTTTTTGCACTTATGAACTGCTACTGTTACTCAATTCCACAAAATCAATTGTGATAGCTCTAGCAATGCTGATTACCAAAATTTCTATAACTCCCATATTATCCAAGTTTTTAAACTTCCGAATGCCTACGCTTTTGCAAGGGTTTGGGTGCTTGCAATGCTCTTCTTTCAACTTCCACTGTTGCTCAGACTTCCTAGATTATGGTCCTGGAGTTTGTATGACTGGGCTCGACTTCAGTGGTACTCAAAGTTATTTATGAGACCTTCGTTTCCAAACCTAGATGAAGGGAATTGCTGAACCACTTCTCATTACTGTACTTACAAATGGTTTAAGGACATTAGACCCTCCTGTTTCTGATGAATCAAGGCTTAAGGCAAGCAATAAGCTAACTGTAGGCAAAGCCCAGGGGAATGCAAGAGGCCCCTAGATAAGGGAGGATGTAGCATTGTAGGTTAGGTTAAGATGTGTCCTTGCAATTACTACTGCCATTTTATATATAATATATTATATATATATATATATATATATATAATATATATATATATATATATATATATATATATATATATATATATATATATATATATATTATATATATATATATATATATATATATATATATATAATATATATATATATATATATATATATATATATATATATATATATATATATATATATTTGCACTTTTCATATCTCTTGTGATTAAACATACATTTTCCCAAACATCCACCAAGTTTTGAACATATTACACCATTCACTCTTCAGTTTTCCCAACCCAAAACCAGTTTCCTACTTAAGTCTACCCACCAATTCTAGAAGCTACAGTAGATTATGGAAAAAATGAGTGCTTTGCCACAGCAATATAAGAGGCTAGTAAAAACCAAACTGCACAACTAAGGAATATGGAAAACGTGGCTCACATACAGTACTGTATTTGTATGTTTGACAAGTAAAACAATGTGCTCAATGTACACATTGGCTACAATAAAAAACCTGAAAATAACCTACTAAACCAGTAAACACTATTGGAATCTGAAATGTTAGCTAACAGTAATGTTGAATAATTTTTTGTCTATACAGTATACAGTTGGGCAAATGACATTATCAGCTTTGTTTGCCCATGAGTTGAGAGAAAAGCCCCTACTTCTATATTATGCCTTCTTCAAATAGAATTAAAACATGACTAGCCTAGGATAATGTACAAGTGCAATGGAATCAGTGCACACCTCAGTAACATGTAAACATTAGGTAGTAACTGCACTTTATCCTGTGAATTTTACTGTGAAGTTGAGAATCTTATGAACTCTCTTGAAGTGTGCATATACTTCAATTATAAGCTAACCTGACCTACAGTGTATTAAACCACTGAAACACGGATACAGTGTAACCTAACCTAGCATAGGGTACATGTTAGAGTTCTTCATTGGAGGGGTGGGTAGAGATCTCGGCTAGCACGCTGTTGGCCCAGCGTTTGACTCTCCTACCGGCCAATGAAGAATTGGAGGAATTTATTTCTGGTTATAGAAATTTATTTCTCGTCATAACGTGGTTCGGATTCCAGAGTAAGCTATAGGTCCTGTTGCTAGGTAACCAGTTGGTTCTCAGCCACATAAAATAAATCTAATCCTTCAGGCCAGCCCTAGTAGAGCTGTTGATCAGCTCAGTGGTCCAGTTAAACTAAGATATATTTAGCTTGCCTAAACATGACTACAGAAAAACCCTAAACTAACCTAGTATATGGTCTCATTTTGTGAAATTGGTAGCTTACTTGGGAAATTTTTATTTAAAGTCCAAAAACAACTGTACGGGCTGTCACCGGTTATCGACGGGAGTTTGTTCCAATGGAGTGACGATAAGCGGAAATCGCTGAGTACCTATCGCTGATTTTCAGCGTTGATAACCAGAGATCAGCGCCATTGCTAGGTATGTATCAGCACCAATAAGCGGAAATTGGCGTTTATTGGTGCCGAAAATAGTTGATTTTCGTCACTAGACAAACGCCGTAAAACCAATCGCCGATAACCAGAACTGCATATATTATTCTAGTAAGGTTATTTCTTTTCATCCTTTTAGTTCAAACAAATTTTTCTCTACAATATTACATAGGCTATTTCTTTTCATTCTTTTTGTTCAAACAACTTTTCCTTTACAATATTACATAGGCTATTCTAACTTAAGGTACAAAGTCAAATCTGACTTAAGGGTAATACTTGTGTACTGTAGTTAAACAACAGTGATCATACTACAGACTAAGGGTCCCCCTCAAGCATTAATAAACATGACAAAGCAAAATGCAAGTTGCAGTTTCTACACAATATCAATAACTAACTCAATTTCTGGCAAGTGAGAAAGAACATTTATTATGACGAGACAAAACATCAATTACTCGAGCAGTGTCAGATATTTTCTATTGTACTATCTCCCATGATTAAAAGATAAAACCACTTACACTTTTCCAGTACACTGATTAAGTGAAAGTACTCAAGTTTTTCTCAAAGTTTAGTTTTTCCAAAGTTCAAATAGCCTGGTAGTTAAAAAAGATATATATCATCTGATCTATCCCACAACACTTCTAATCTTTGAAATGATCAACTGATCATCAGTATGGCATTTTTTTCATAAGGATTTTGGCATGTGAAAAAAAAAATTCTGTTAAAAGATGTGAAGGCTTGCATTGCATGTCCACTGCTATTGTTCTGGAGGAGTCCCATTCAGTTCTTGGATACTGAGAGGTGGCAGGCAGTGGTAATGCATGCATTATTCATGGGCACTTACGGGAGCCTTTTGTTTTCGGTCATAATTACCTCCCATGGATTTTTAATGCTAAACTAGCATAGTATTTTCAGACTTTCAATTTTTAGGAATTTCATTGGTTCAGTATTATCTGCCTTGTAGAAAAGTTTTGACAGAGATCATGATATGCAACTGATTTTAAAATATACTGTTGAAACAACTTTACCCACCACAAGGTAAGGTGATTGTCTCTCACTCACAAAGCAACCTTGGTTAAATGTCATTACAGTACTGGGATTGGAAATGGGTCAAGAGGATACTGTGCATTCTCGTTGTGTGCCTCCCTACCTAAAGGTAATGAATATGCAACAAAGGAAACACTGATGCCCCTTGGCAGATGGAACCATGAAAGGTGGAGATGAATTTCTATAGTTCACTTTGCCCAAGAGGGGTAGGCCCATCCAGCCACAATAATAATTTGGTGCCCTGTAATAGGTTAGATTAAGATGCATCCCTGTAACTGTCTTTACAACATTTTCATGCTTCATCTAGTTTTAGAGGATCATTACTGTTGAATGCATGAACTATACATTTTAATGCATTTCATACCTTTCTGACATACATTGCACTCTCCTCTGGTTATCCCCCACCCAAAACATGTTTCCCAATGGGGTCACCCATAATTGATGGATAAAGGGGGGAGAGGAAAAGACAATACTGAGTGATTTGTATCTACAATACTAGTTAGCAATGCATGATAATAGATGGATCATATCTTTGGGGAGGAAGTAAATTATCAACATTTAAGTTTCTACTGTCAACCAGTTCAATTGTGGTGTAGATGCTTAAATCTTTCAATTAGCCAAATTTTTGGAAAATCATTGATCTCTGGAGGCTTCTTGACTTTTTGCTCCCCTTAGATCAAGGTCTAGGCTATAGTTAGCCTAGCAGTACTGTACTCAAACACTGATTAGCCTGGTCAGCTTGTGACAAGTTCCTATTTACACTACAATTACGGTTTACATTCTTAACTGTACATAATCTCTCTACCTTTATTACTTTACCCAGCCTAGGTCTCTCTAGCTTACATAAACACATCCTGTAGGCTAGTCAAGTTCAAATCAGCTGCCTAGGGGTAGCATAATCTACCAACACACTGGGGTTTTACAACATTAACCGCTTGTGGACGGGTAACGTACATTTATGTTTACACACGGCTTTGTGGTGGAGTCCGAATAACATACACAGATGCTCAAAATTTCGAGCTATACAGTTTGAACGAATTTTGCAAGAAAAGTGACCAGTTCATTTCCATGGGCCATACTTGAATGTTGGCAACTCTTACATGGCCAGTCTAGTATTTCAGGACGGGGGAGAGGGATATCAATTTGACTAGATGTCATGGGAGAATGTAGTGCCGCTCCTGAACCCAGGACGCTCGTAAATACTTTACAATAAATGTACTCAGAATCTGTTATTGCTTTTAGTTCTTATCTATTATGATACTGTGTGAGCTGTAATAATTATTTTACAAAATAAAAAAATATTAGAAAAACACTTATAACTTGGTAAACTTGGATATTTTTATGACTGTCTTTTGGAAAAGAGGCCCCGCACAGGGTTGGAAATATTCACTTTCAACTTCTCCTGTAAAGTACAGAACATTTTTTGGAATTTTTTTTTAAACCATGTGCATATGCTTTTTTTTTTTTAACTGATCATCATTAAATTTAGCCTGGTCTAGGGTTGTTCTCATTATATATTTAGCCCGGACTGTGAGGGATTAATGCAAAGTAAACCTACACTTTCCCAATGTTATGCTTAGGGGAATAGGCAACTGTGGCATACCCTAATTCAGTAGGCTATGACCACTGACCTGCGCCTTGACTAACTTTTGCAACTGGTACACTAACCTAAGTAACCTTGCAAAATATCCCACCTTACTTTGGCTTGTGCTTTCAGCAAGATCAGTTGTAGGCCAAAATAAAAAATTCTGGATTATCGGTAAGTAGCTTTGCTTATGGCAACGCTTACAGCAATGTATGGTAGGTAGACTTGGACAGGCTAGCCTAGCAAACCTCTTAGTAGGCTTTGTCCAGTCTAGCATAAGCTCTGGCAAGACAAACCCACTAGTGCTCTAGCTTGGGATAACAAGCAGGCTACTCTTAGCATATATAAGAGGATAGGTTAGCCTACCTAGACATTTCCTACCCTAGCCTAATTCCAACTAAAAATTCCTGGTAAAACTGATGACCACTAGGCTACCGCACCCTCCCAAAATTCTTTTCCGCACCCCTCTAGTTCATTAACTACCAGTTTACGTGTAACAGGCCTATGGGCGTCGTGTCTGTTACCAGCCCCTTGGTGATGAAAGTAAAAGCAAACAAAAGACAGTAAATATCATAAACATAAAATAAGACAAACAAAAGAGAGTAAATATTGTACCACAAACATAAAACAAGACAAAAACAAACACAAAGAGAAGGCTGTAAATATTCCAGTCGGCAACTGGCAGGAACCAGGCCGCAGGAGTATAGGGCAGGCCTGCTCTTCAGTTTTACCAAATTCCTTTCTTAGTGTTCCTAGCCTGTGAACATAGCCTACACAATATACCTTTGAGCATAAACTGCATTTAGCACCCAACCATCAGGTTACTTAGGGGTATATATTACCAGTGGCTTCATAAAGACTACAAAAACTGAAATTTTTAGCTATGACTCACGAATAAAGGTTAGCTTTGGATACGACACAGGAGGACCCAGGCTAAGGCTAATTTGGGCTGATGGCATCCGACAGAAAACATATATATATCAATTTAAAGTTCACTTGCACAAACGACGCGTAAATATCCAACCGAGGGGCGAGCAAGCCCGCATTCCAGATATACCCACGAGAACGGCGATACAGGAGGATTATCAGGAGGATTACCAGGAGGATTTTAATGCTGGATATCACACCTCGACTTCTCTCTCTCACCTCAACAGAGACGACTTGTCCAAAACAAAAATGAACTAATATTTTCCCCCGATTTCTGCTCGCAAATTCGGCCAGCGTGGGCCTCTCCTCTGCCGTCCGCGACGACCCGACGGGTCCCTGTTATATTTCGAGTGCGGTGTCGCGTTTCGAGTGAATGGGTAATAATCAATGCTGAAGGGAGAAAATGACTTTGGAATTTTCGAAGGAAACCTACTACTCCTCCTGTGTTGCGCCATGGGGAGACGGACACTCTAGGTGGAGAGGGGTGGGGGGGGGCGAGAGAGGGAAGGAGGAAGGGAGGGAGTGAATGATCCTCCACTATTTACAAAAGTCATTTCGCAGCGCCTGCCCCTGCAATTCGTGGGGATCCTCCGGCGTGGCATAAGGCCGTCGAAGGCAGGCAGCCTTACCTGCGGGGGGTTGCGCCGAGCGACGTGGTGGTGGTGGTTCGTTATAACATAAATCCTTTCTTTTGTTGGGTGACAAGAGTGTATGTGTGTGTGTGTGTGTGTACGTCTGTCGTCATCAAGGTCCGACAACCAGGTCCCCCCGAAAAACGACAACTTTCCCCCAATATCCCACTAATTTCGGCACCTCAAGGCCCTCTCTGTCGTCGCAGCCTTCCCAGAGAGCGGCGGAATTACGAAAATCAAAAGCCCCGACACGAATTTACCTTTGATATTGAGAGTGTCGAGATTCTGTGGCAAGGAAAACACGGAGTGACTCGAAATTTGGACTGCAGATGGCGCTGGCGTTAATGGTAGAAGCAAGTGAAGGAAGCGTTGCGCAAATATGACCTCTGGGGTGAATTCAAAGTCTAAATAGGAACTTCTTCCGAGAAAATGCCGTTTATTTTATGAAACCTTACCTTAGATAACCGGTAACGATTTTTAAAACGACTGTTTTCATCACGAAGGCCACGGAAGGTACTTATAGCGCAGAATAAGCAGTTATGGAGGTCGGGTTTTCGTGGCTAGTAATTTCTAAAAACTTGTTTTCTATTTTTTCGCAGGAATTTTATAGCATTCTGGCATAGTATGAAATCAGCCAGGGTTTTAGTTTCAGTCCTAGTGCAATGCATTCACCCCCTGAAATGTGACCCCGTATTCGTTTACAGAATTATCTAGAAAAAACACTTGCAAACACGTCTCATCTTGGAAAATGTCGCGTCGCACAACAAAGCACGCTATTATTATTATTATTATTATTATTATTATTATTATTATTGTTATTATTATTATTATTTTTGTTGTCGTTGTTGTTGTTGTTAAACGGTCAGAAGGTTATTTTGAATGGCAATTCCACAATAGAAATTCCACGTGTGATAATACAGAAGAAAAAGTGACGTTACCGATAAATCCAGCATCGAAGGGAAAACATTAATAGCTTAGAATAAATGATTGTTTGGTAGAATAAAAAAAAAAGCAGGAAAAGGAAGCTTACCCGAATGTACCGTAACACAGAAAGAGGAAAGCCTCGTTACAAAGGCCTGAGTACGTAAACGTTGTAGTTTCACGGTTAAAACTCGGCTCTAAATGGTTAAATGCAGTACTAAAAGACTTTGTCGTCACAGGGAAGAACAGATACGCACGACGAGCTGCACAAAGCATAACTGAAAGTAGGAAATGTTAAGACATTCAATATGATGCAAGGATATGGGCGGAATGCGGTTAAGATTGCAGTTCCTATGAATTATTTCAAATAGAGCTAAGTCCGCATTCATAAAGAGTCTACATTATTTCAGTAATGATTGTGGCCATTTTGGAAAAAACAGGACGGTAAAACAGATAATTTTCAAATTCAAATGTTTCATTTCACTGAATTGCTGATAAATTACTGCCTATACTGCAAGAACAATATTTTAAATGGGCCAATGTAACTGGAATTATCCAGGAAAAACGAAAAACAATTAGTGGAATTTATTCACAAGGAAATACCATCGCTTACTCAAACAGAATATGAAATAACACTTCCTGCATATTCGGATCCATCTCAAAATGGGGTCAAGTCTACACGAGAAGGATCTTCTTTCCTCCTGAATAATAATAATAATAATAAAGTGAGCATTTTAGAATTGCTAAATGAAATCTGGTAACTTCACTTTCATATTTTTGGGGATAGCCTACATTTTAAGAAAACTTACCAAAGTTTCGTCAGCCTTCATAGAATTGTCATTTTACCAAATTAAAATACACTGTGCTGAACACATGGAAACCTCTCGACCAGGTGAGCTGCTAGTGAGCTCAGGGCATATTAAAAAGTATTGAAAGCTGTTTATAAAGTGAACTAAATTATGATTTTCTTATTAGTCTATTGATTTGGTGCACTTACCAGTGGTGTTGTGTGGGCCCTTGTGCTGCTTCAGCTGGTAAGATTGCCAGGCAATCATGGACCACCCTCTCAACCATGTGCTTGTGTGCCACCAGCATTACCTGAACTATGTCGTCTCTGAGGCGCCACTTTTCTGTCAGCACTCTCTTCCAAAAGTAGATCAAATCTCAACAATAAATCAGTATAGTCTAGGCATCCTGTGTATGATTCAGCTTTACGTTGGTGACCCCCTGGAGCAACCTGGTATAGACATCTTGATTCTGTGCCATGCCCTAGCTAACAACAACTAGCCATAAACAGGCTGAGTACAGCACTTAGCTCTAGCTTGCTTTCCCTTTAAAGTTCTCAGCTGTCCTCAAAATCAGTAGACAAAAGTGTGGTATCAGCACTAAACCCTTGGCACTAAATACAGCCAAATCTACTGAAGCAAAGTCACAAACGTTCTAAGTACAATGTTTTAGTTCTGGCTAGCTCACTCTTTAGGTTGTTAAAAGATAATTTTTACAGTAAATATGGAACTCAGCTCTGCAACAAAAACCTGGTGACTAATGGACAAAATAAACAATCATATAAAGGTTAAAGCATCAGACAAAAGTGCAAATGTGACTGCAGTAGATCACCAAAAACCTCTCATCGGCCAAGCCATTTTTCTGGCTCTGGAGAGCAGAGATACAGATCTGCCTTGAAATATCTCAAGCTCAATAGAAAAAAAAAGGCAAACTATGTCCTTGGGGTGATCCCTGATACTTTTTTTCCCCCATCTTGTACATTGGCTGAGTGTATAAGGGGAGAGGATTGCTTACAAAGAACTCCACCCGTCCCTAATCATGGAGTTCTCCTTGCCACCGCCCAGCCATACCAGACGAGGCCTCAGTCTCTTCAACACACTGTTGGGGGAGAAATCAATGAGGACATCCAGATATGAACTTAAGTCCCTCCTCATGCTACCAGAGGTCAACACAGATGACAAGCCACAAAGGGTCAACCTCACAAGGTAGATTTGACCACACTGTTTCCATTTCAACATTTGTGCATGCAGACCTTCCCAACGCTGATCATATATCTAATGGCAGACCTCCTGAAAAAGTTGGGCAGGCTACTAAAGGCCTCCAAGGCCTTGCATCACAGTCCCTACCATCTGTGAGACCACAGACAATCTCCACAAAGATGGCGATGGCAAACTTACAGATGCTATACACAAATATCCATAGAAGCTGTGAAAAAAAGGCAAGCCCAGTTGTACACACACCCTCAACCACCCATACTTTTATCACCATAAATTCAGAAAGGTGGCCAGGAACTACACCCCAGCTGCATCTGGACAACAAATGACTTGGGTAGCCACCCAAGGAAGTAATGGTGGCTGTTGCGAGACCTCCAGATGCCTGTTGCTATGCAAGGTTTTATGTCACTGACAACACCTTCAGTAACAAGTATTTAGTGGACACAGGCACCTTAAGGCTGATAATACCATAGTCAAAAGTTGACTGCCACTGACCACCCAACACCCAGCTGCAATATGTTTCCCACCAACAACAGCCCCAATAGCATCATGTGGCCACCGCAACCACTACATGGTGTTAACTGCCACAGGCATTATGGGCTGCTCATGGGCATTGCTCACCACCACCTTATTGAGATGTCTACTTTCCATACAGTATAAATCTCCAAGGACCCAACAGCCACCCACCTTACTGGTAGGGACCACCAACCTGTACCACCTCCAGCAAGAGTTTCTCGGTGTCTTCTGGCCAAAACCTAGCATTTATGGTATAGAAAAGAAAATGTTTTTCATGGCGTTTTTATGATATACAAAAGAAATGTTTTTCATTATTAGAATAGAATAATGGTGAAAATAAATCTGCTGCATCAGATCCAAATCAGAGGAAATTTTTATTCTTTCACACAAGGGAAGGATACCCAGACCTTGAAAGAGACTCATTTTGTAGAACAGTGACCTCTGGGCTACCATGAGAAGCACTAGAAGAAGGCCCCTCTTACCAAACTGGGGGTCTTAGCTTAATTCCACCAGTTGTTCCCTCACCACCTAGAAACTCAGGCTGAAATTAGAGCCAACACAAAGGTGCCAGAGCCAGAAATCTAAAATTACCTCCAAATGCATTATTGAATGGTTCAAGTGTTAAAGGGAATCCTCTAGGTTCTAAAGGGAGCCGTAGATCTAAGATCTGGCAAAGGACCTGTTTTCTGGTGCTTTCCAGGAGAGTGCAAAGGCTGTTGTTTTCAAGCTTAGATGATTCCCATGGTCTAGCTGGGCAAGCCAGAGACCTGCTTTTGGTACAGGGGGCACTACTCTAGAGCTGCACACAGAAGTCAGGAGGATAATCTCAAGGTTTGGTAAAAAAAAAAAAAAGATGATGGCGTACTTTTACACTATCAGAATCCAAGATGATTGACAGAAATCCTCTGTGATTGTTCTTTATTATCTTTTTTTTTATTTGAGGAACTGCCCTATAATGGGAAACGGCTTTATACTTGAAACAATATATATATATATATATATATATATATATATATATATATATATATATATATATATATATATATATATATATATATATATATATATATATATATATATATATATATATACATACATACATACATACATACATACACACACACACACACATATATATATATACATATATATGGAGAGAGAGAGAGAGAGAGAGAGAGAGAGAGAGAGAGAGAGAGAGACCCAAGATATACTCATCCCGGAACAAAGAGTAAGCAGATAACTTGACCAGGACTGTCTTCAACTGACGTAACGGAAATGTGGACGAGAGCCTGCCGTTAAAATAGGAGATAGCTCCCAAGTTGAGCGGATGACAATGCCACGGGTTCTCAGCGCCTGATCTGATCTTTCTTTCTTGACCGCCAGGAACAGGGCGAGGAGACAAAAGAAGTGGAGAAGGCAAGCCTACAATTGGCGTACATGATTAACCTTGGAAGCTGCACTAAGACTACGGTTTCATGAATGCATTTGCTGGAAGGGATTATAAGCCTAAAAAATTCTACATGTGTTGGAATATGATGCATGAACACACAAACGCGCGCGCACACATAGATGTATATATATATGCATACAGTATATATGTGTGTATATATATTCAAAAAAGGAAGTAACTATCTATGAATCCTGAAATACGGTTAAAAAAAAAAAAGTAGCTCCAATCTTTGCGGTCTACTGAATATAAACAAAAGGTTATCAGGGCGATGGAAGGTGGGGAACATTCGCTACTAATCGTGACCTTATCTTACCAGTCATGCGAGACTGAAAAAGAGACGAAATAAGAATGTAATAAGCCTAGTAGGCCTAACCACACAGCGTTAAACACGAGGAGAATGTGTAATGCGAAAGCTTTCTAAGTTAACGGCAGGATTTGATTAGCAACAGCCCTTGTAGTTAGAACAGAGGTTTTAAAAGGTCACCAAGTAGCAAATGGGTCTGATTCCATCAAAGCCCTTGTGTTGCACTTGTTTTTTTATTTTCTAATTAGACTTCTCTCTTTCCACAATCGGACGACTGGATCCGCCCTCAGTCACGCAATCTCGAACTGATTCGCAAAGAAATGAGCTAATTTACTGTACGCTACGCAACATCGCTGAGCATTCAGTCTAAGTTTACCTAGCCTTAAAAAGTAACAAAATACCGAGTTAGTATCTTTAATGATATGGATAGTAAGCGCGATTATGCATTCATCACGCTTATTATCCTCGTGCAGGTGAATGTGAAAGGCAAGCGGCTACAGATGCCCCCTTTAAGTTTTTGATTTTTGTGATCGTGGGCATTTGAAAGTTACTAATCTGTAGTCCATTTATAACCACCGAGTAAGTAATATCTTTATCCATAAACTATCACCAGTTTACGCAGATCTAGTTCATAGTCATTGCCATAATTAAGTTCGATACTACATGGCTTGATGGAGCATAGGTCCTCAACTTAGGTTCATGGAAAGATTAAAGAAGAGAAAAAAATCAAAGCTTGTATCTTTGACCCATGAGATATCAACAGCAAATTTCATTCCGATTTTCATCTTTTGACAGGTATGTCATAACGCAAGTCAGTTGCAGTCGAAGTGGAGCAACACGCAGCCGTATACAAAGAACCTCTAGAATGTGTTTATCGACATCAACGTGGTAAATTTGGTATGTGAAAGAGTACTGACCTCAAAAATGCCGGCCGTCTTTGCCATCCTCTGAGTTCCTTGAATTTCTAGTCCATGCGAGAATTAGATATGTCTTTTTTTTTACCTGCGCTTAAAAGTTCCTTAGCTATCTTGTGCTTAAAAGTTTTATGCTATCTTTGCCCAGTACAGTTGCTGACTCTTTTCTCGTTTCATTCGGTTTATTTCAGCACAGACAGGAAAATGAAAAGGTGATTAGAGAGCTGTTCAAGGTCTTCATATCTGTGACCCTGATTAACTTCCAATTATAATTGGTGCAATTTTATTTTTTTTATGGTTTGTTAGGCTAACTTCCAAAGCATACATCTGTCTTTGACTTACAACAACTCTCAGGATGCCAAGTGTGGTCAGCACTGGTTACAGAAAGGCAAAGAACCATCGGAGCGAGCAAATACTGGTGCTTGTTAGATGAGCCTAAACACGCCAGTTTCTCACGACGATATTTTGATTTGATAAGCAAATCACTGATAGACTCATTGGGCTGGTGTTTCGGGTCTTATTGTGACTCATGCTACTCATACCATACTGTTAAGAACCAAAACAAGTTTATAGCATTATCTTTACTGGATAAGGTTACTAGTCCTGATAACCTACCCCTGCACCAGCTGAGAGTCACGTGGATGAAGTGGCAAAGCTTGAAGCGATTGTTGGTGGTCATAATTCATTCATTTTCTACTGTTTTTCCTCGAGCTTCTTTCTTGCTTCTGACTGGCAGCGTGAGCCTCTGCCAATTACGACTATTTCCAGTGATGCCACGTGTAGATAGTTACCACCAATTTCGAAAGAACCTACCTATAGATACAATGACATGCTATTCATGTCTATTTCCTTTCCAAATGCACACACTACTTATTTTTGAATACTCTTATTCAAATGATGTAATTCACAGCATGGTTTTGTGTTCACCTGGAAAAATGCGATACAAATTAGACAGAACTGCTTATAACTAAAGCTAATAATAGATGAATCCCTTTACAAGCTTACATTAGGCTAAGTTGAAGAGTATAGAGCACGCAAGCACCGACGACATACTTATCAGATAAGATAATCATCACAGTGAAATTTCTCAAAAGCCTCTTTTATACACACACACACATACATACGCACATACAAGCATGCATGCACAAAGACTATGATAGCGCTGAACATCGGCGGATAAGATAAAGGAAATACACTTAAATACGTTATATTCAGGAGGCCTCTCCAGCTGATTATAGTCAAATAATTGTAATAATAATAATAATAATAATAATAATAATAATAATAGTAATAATAATACTTCAGAATAGTGAGCCACTGGTAAAACAGAATTCGCAATTGATTTCTCGCTATGTACCGGAAGTCCTCTACATACAAACTTACAAAGATATTATTTTGGGTGTATAAACTTTGTTCCACGTATTTCACAGCCGATTTTCCAAGGAGAGGGCAAAGATAAATGATTATTATAAACATGAATTTATGTACAAAGACCAAATTATTTTGCTAGAAAGCTTTATTACCGCACTGCGCTATGTACTGCAGGCTAACTACATGGCCGGATGCCTAGGCTAACTTTGTTACTCTTACAAACAAACTGAACTTACAAACGAGCTCTTGGAGCGAAACTTTTGTGTGAAGAGGATTAACCGGAATGAAAAAAGACAGTGTTGAAAATGCATGTGGAGCCATCGAGAGCCATCCTCACCCAGATGACATGCAAGTCGAGCCAAGTCCACCTAGACCAGTGGTTCTTAACCAGGGGTGCTCGCCCCCCTAGGGGGTGCGAAGCCGGTTCCTAAGGGGTGCGAGGATGCATATGAATGATTAAAGCAAAATGTATTTTTAGAAAAGCATGTTATTTTTTCTGCAATAAAATAAAAACAAAATAAAACTGTAAGCCTTGTGAATGAAGATTAAAAAATGTAGTTTTGTTATTAATACACATCATATCAATTTTGTATTTTTTTTTTTTTATTTCAGCAATTCTGGGGGTGCGAGAACTGACTGCTGATTTGAAAGGGGTGCATACATTGATAGAGGTTAAGAACCACTGACCTAGACCTAGACTGAGCTGGCTCTTAACCATTGTGGGTTTTATAACCTCAATAATGAAATAATTATAATAATAAAGATGGCAATAAGAGTTATAATAACAGAGCCCTCGTCGATATAAGCGTCTAAATTTAACCGGGGCGATTTTTCAAGCGAGGTTAGCTACAGGTGCATAATTAACAGATTCGCGGTTAATTAAGTACGAGTGCAATGATGTTTTAGGGATGTATAATTTTTACGCTTTCTGACAAACACAAATTGTTGTCTTTCTTATTGTTCAGCCTTTTTTCTCTTTAACAAACGGATTGATCAAAATATATTTCCGCATATACCTCTCCCTGTCTCTTTACTTGAATTAGTTTTAAACAATTACAAATGTTTAGTTTTAGACTAATGGGATGTCCTCCATCTCTTTCTGACTGATAGAGTTTAATAAAATTCTTTCATTTCGACTTCCAGATGAATAGCTTTAACCTGATCTCCCCCCTCTCTCTCTCTCTCTCTCTCTCTCTCTCTCTCTCTCTCTCTCTCTCTCATGTAATTATGGTGTAAGAAAATTCAGTAATTTTAATCTAAATACAAATAACACACACTCTCCCTCTTATGTAACTATGTTATAAGAAAACTCTATAATTTTAATATTCAAAATGCAAATTACATCATTCTCTCTCTCTTTCTCATGTTACCATAAATTCAGAGAACTAAATAGTTTTAATTTTCAAACAGATTATCCCCCACCTCTCTCTCTCTCTCTCTCTCTCTCTCTCTCTCTCTCTCTCTCTCTCTTTTCGCGTTCCTGATCACATGACACTTCTTCTGATTTGTCATTTTGGATTCGAATGAGGTATTTTATCTATTCCAACCAATATAAACTAGATTCCAAGAAGGTCAACAACTGAAAACTATGCCTGCAGAAGCTTTCAACCAAAAAAGGTGATTTAGTAAATGTCATGAGCGAAAATTCAAAGAAATGGCTGCTTCATGGAGCTATATTTCCTGTAGAATGATTTCGATTTTACAACTTCCTCCTTGTTGTCTTCTCGGGCCTTATTGGGACTCATGCACTGCTGATCATATTGGACTCCTATGGTCTGTTGTCCTCACCTGTTTTAGGTTTGGTTTCTGCTTATATCATAATAATGAGGAAAACTTTGTATGCGACCAGTCCTTCTTATTTTTTTATTACATCTTTTTACAGAATATACATGTATATATATACATATATATACATATATATATGTATGTATTGTATGTATTATGTATACACGCACGTTATCACCACCATCATTCTCGCATACGAAGCGAGAGAAGATCCAAGTTCGACACCAGGACTGGAACTGATAGATAACAAAAGCTCCTATTAAAAAACAATTCAGTCTATTTCTGTTGTCCTAAGCAGTGAGTAACTACCTAGCAGTTGGACAACTGTGTTGGTTGCAACCAGGGTTCAAAACAGCACGGTGTAAACAATTCAACCGCAGAAGACGTTCTGAGAATCATAGGACCAATCTTCCCGGCGCCACTCCCTCTGAGAGGAAAAGGCATAAGTCAAAATAAGAAAAAAATATTATATCGATGAGATAATGAAAATGTGACTACAAAATACTGATCTTCACGGTCAGACCGTATCACTAAAAAGGAAAGTAACATAGAAACGTAGTGTTCAGAAGATGGAAAGCAGAAGAACTGAGCTCTTGGTGGCCACGCGATGTGAAGGAGAGAAAGAGAGAGAGAGAGAGGGAGAGAAAGCCGGGAGACGTGGAAGTGACGTGAGCTATGGATCTATGGTATGGGAGACTCGGGACGGGAGAGTTCTGGCAGACAGAGCTCTGGGAGAAAATGGAAAGCGCTCATCAGACGTCTAAACCTAATTAGGGAGAAAATTTAAAGGATTATATAATATATATATATATATATATATATATATATATATATATATATATATATATATATATATATATGTGTGTGTGTGTGTGTGTGTATACATATATAGAAAATGTTCGTTTTATCGACCTGATGATAACTAACCAAATCGCAATAGAGCTTTAACATAATTTTCTCATTTTCTTACATTGTTATTTGACTTAATAATTATTGTCACGGTTGTCGATGTGCATAATGAACATTTACCGAGTCGAAATAGCTGCAGGAATATACATATATAATACAGGTATATATATATATATATATATATATATATATATATATATATATATATATATATATATATATATTTCTGAAGACATCTCGTTTTTTTTACTACATCTTTCTTTGTAAAAGGGTTAATGAAAAACCAGTTTACTCTGAGTGCGATATTTCAGTTAAAAACCGTTTATCTATATTTTCACCTACATCTACTCTGAAATACAGACTTAGCCTGTGGGATTTTCCTTTTTCAGCAGTTAGCCTGGTGTCTACATTTATGCTGAAAATAAAAGGATATATAGAACAGTTCAAGTTAGTCATGGTTAATGTAAGAAATGAAACTGTCAATTGAGTTTTTAAAAGTCTTAGATGATGTCGGATCTACTTCTTACACTGAGGGAGATAGATAACTTTAGAGGATACAGATGATGACAAAATGTACTTTTCACTTATTCATTTTTCATCTGACGGTAAAAATCCCCTTCGAAATTCCTGACGCATCTGTTTTGCTTCTGATTGGCCGATGTATTGAATTGTAACCTCTGGTGAGTAGTGCACGGCACAAGCTTCCACCAATCACGATGAGCTTCTGTGATATCGGCAACAAATATTTACCGTCAGCACGAAAAAAAGATTACTGAAACCATTTGTTCCCGCGTTCACGACCACCACGCGTCGGCATGACGGACAGAGCCTGATTTTTGTAGTCATGCTCGTCTCAGTGCATTCACACACGCAAGAGAAATACATAGTTCACACCACGCTTAAACTCTTCATCACTGGAGAAGGCTAGAAATGTCAAGTCGCTTCCATTGTTAGCGCCAGGAATATGTCAGATCAAGGCCAATACAGATAAACGTAAAAAAAAAAAATGTCTGCTACATGCCTTGCCTAATGCAGAATTTCCTTCCACAGGCAAAAGCAGTGAAGAGAAAGTTAGTATCGGAATAAATGGGAATGTTTTGTGTTCATAACCGAAGAGGGATCTTTAATAATAAGGGTTAGATGAAAATTTCCTTTTTTAAAGGAAGAAATGGGAAGGGTGTGTCACCGAAACTGACTTGGAGTAAATCGGGGCAGATGGGATTCACTTTCGTAGAAACCAATGAAAAAATTGCTTCGTTACTGGTAATGGGGACTGTATTATTGTAAGTTACGGAACTAATGGGATAGGTTCTTCAAAAGAAAGTAATAAGAGGGTTGCTACAGCAAAACTAAAGGGAATATTTCTTAAACAGAACTGATGGGGAATGTTCTTCCACTAGACCTACAAGGAATATTTCAGCGGAGCGATTGGGATCATAACTTCAGCCGATTACAATGAGGGTAGTTTTTCCAACAGGACTACAATAGAATAGCTATTACCATTTCACTGAAAGAAGACGATTCCCTGCAACGATAAAAGTAACACGTATATAGGAGGCAGCGATGTCTTTTACCATGAGATTGTTGTTATGGCTAGAATAATATTTGTTTGACTTAAATTTAGTGTACTGTAGTCCCAGGAAACGGTTTGATAACTTCTGTAGATAATCATAATGCGGTGCTCACGAAGTTCCGTATGATAATATAGAGGATGTATGTGCGTACGTACAAGATCCATGTCTACATGGATACGTACATACTTGTCCGACGACTGAGTACAACACCTGTGGTGTTTAGTCAAGGAGGCGCGGAGTTGATGTTATTTCCCCCAACAAAGATGCTAGGTTTTTATTCGCGTCGTTTGTTTGTTTGCGTGTCTGTTTGTTACCAGGATTACGAAGGAAGGCATGTGCTGCTTTTACGAACTTTGAGCAAACGTGGGCCTCGCCACCGGAAACGAGAGATAAGATTTGGGGCTATCGGAATGTTACTTCCGTGGGAATTGATTTTTTTCTATTGACGGGGGGAGGGGCTCAGATTGAATTGTTCAGCCCTGGCGGAGGTTAGCGGTCTCCGAACGCTCTTGGTGTTTCATATAACTGTGCTGTGCTGTCGCTTTCGATTGAGTTATCTCTCAACAAAAGGAATTATTATTATCTCTATCAACGCAGGGAAAAGATGCACTGATAAAGAATAAAACAAACTCTTATTATTATTATTATTATTATTATTATTATTATTATTATTATTATTATTATTATTATTATTCATGTCTGCTCTGCAGTTGCGTTAAGATTCATGAACTTTGCATATACATAAATCCCACATGAACACTCATACCCGCTAATAGTTGTGTATATATGCACATGTACATACACAAACCCACACACACACAATATATATATATATATATATATATATATATACATGTATATATATGCAGCATATATAGATAGACAGATAGAAAGATAGACAGATACACACACACACACAAGCACATATACTCGTACATGCACACGCATATATATATACATATACACTATATACATACATATATATATATATATATATATATATATATATATATATATATATATATATATATATATATATATATATATATATATATATATATATATACACACACACGCGTGTGCTTGCAGTAAACAAACCGTGCACGTGCGCCATTGGGAATTGTAATTTACCAATAAGTATCAAAGGCCAAGACGCGACATTATCCAATGGTGTTGTTGACAAAGTACAGAAGGTGTGGGAGGACTCGCGCCGACAGTGACGACAAAATGGATGGTGAAGGTTACAAAAATGTTATTCGATACGGAAAGAGGAAAAGGTCGTTTTAATGATTCTGTTATTCGGTTTTAGCAATGTTATTATTATTATACATTCTCAGTCCTTCCGGGGAATATACGCTGATGTTGGATACGTGAGGTTCCTTCTTGCAACATTTACGGAATGAATTAATCGTCTCTCTCTCTCTCTCTCTCTCTCTCTCTCTCTCTCTCTCTCTCTCTCTCTCTAATCAATATATATGTATATATATGTATATATATATATATATATATATATATATATATATATATATATATATATATATATATATATATATACACACACACACACACATATATATATATATATATTAACTTTATCACATACACAATTGTTCTGTGCATTAGTAGAATTACTAAAAGGACCTCATTCAAACTGGATGGTATCTAATGGATATATATAAAGTATATATTCTGTCTTAACACACCCTTTCACTTGTATCTATTTCCTACTTCAAATAATTCGTTGCATGAAAATAATCTGTGTACGTGGATATGCGTTAGCTTACACACCAATCATGCGTGCGAATATATATATGTATACACGCCCACCTAAACTGAAACCCAGGCAAGCATATTACAAATTAACAAGTATATTTCTTTTGAAAATCAGAAAATGAATGAGAAATATAATGAAAATTCTCGTCTTTACTCATTTTTATTAACTAGAATGTAATAAATTCTCTTTAAAAAACAAGTAAAACATGCGCCGAAGTTTCTTCGGCGCAATCGTGTTTTCTGTACAGCGTATAATCATGGCCACCGAAAATAGATCTAGCTTTATGTGGTCTCGGTATAATGCTGTATGAGCCCCGGCCCATGAAACTTTAACCACGGCCCGGTGGTGGCCTATCCTATATCGCTGCCAGAAGCACGATCATGGCTAACTTTAACCTTAAATAAAATCAAATCTACAGAGGCTAGAGGGCTGCCCTTTGGTAAGTTTGATGTCTGGAGGGTGGATGATCAACATACCAATTTGCAGCCCTCTAGCCTCAGTAGTTTTTAAGATCTGAGGGCGGACAGAAAAAAGTCCGGACAGAATAAAGTGCGGACAGAATAAAGTGCAGACAGAATAAAGTGCGGACGGACAGACAAAGCCGGCACAAGAGTTTTCTTTTACGGAAAACTACGAAAAGGCTCATGTGGACTAAACCCTTAATACGATGTCACATGAGCACATTCAGTACTGAGCCACATGAGCACATTTTGTTTGTAACAAACAAACGCGACTTAACTTTTGCGGCAATATAAAAAATCACGACAGTCTTTTTAATGTGCAAACAATAACGTTAATGTCCACATCCGCTGTATGTGATGCTCACCGGAATAGATAGTAACATTTGCTTAATTAACGGTAATTATGGTTAATGACACACTTGCCATGTTCGCTGCTCCCTTAGCCTTCCGATCAATGAAGGAACGTCGTGCTCGGTCAGTTCTGGTAAGGGTGTCCACCAATAACGCGTATAGCTATTCTGCTGGTCAGTGCTTGGAGGGGTGACCAGTAATGAGTGCCGGTGTCGGGCTCGGTATGGGAAATGTTCTGAAACCTCATTAATAAAAAAAAAAATCAGTTCCCCTTACGTGGTGACACTTTGACCTGATAAGCGAGTTTTTAACGTAGAAATGATGACCCTGGTTTGCAATAAATAAATAAATAAATAAACAAATAAATAAATAAATAAATAATAAATAAATAAGTCTGGTGTGAGCAGGAATGGGTCACAAAAAGGCCCGAGATGCCAAGAGAATGAGTGAGTATTCCGTGGAATGTTTGGTAGAGGAATGTTGAATGTTATGGCATTACGTTACATAAGTTTTTCTCAGTCAGATTAAAAGCTTACGGACACAGAAACATACATACTTTGTACATACTATGTATAACTACGCATGCAATCATGTATGTTCAAATTATCTCTCTCTCTCTCTCTCTCTCTACACACACACACACATATATATATATATATATATATATATATATATATATATATATATATATATATATAGAGAGAGAGAGAGAGAGAGAGAGAGAGAGAGAGAGAGAGAGAGAGAGAGCTAGGTAGGTAGATGTACCAAATGAGTTGATAAGTTTGCATAACCGAACGATTTTACGATACAAGACTGAATCGATCGTACCTGTTGCTTGTATAAACGCTTTCCAGCTTCGAATGCTCCAGTTTGTGTCATTTTAATAATGAAGCAAAGTGTAGGTTCTTTCAGTGTGTATGTGTCTGCGTGGGGCAGACCCTTTGCTGTTTATCTGTTTCTTCGTCTGTGTTCTAAAAGATTAGCTTATCCAAATAACGAAACGTTTGCGCTTGATGTCCATATCTGGGTATGTAGAATTTTCACAAATATCTATGATTAAACAAGTAAAAAATTCTCCCAAGCTTCTTCGGCGCAATCGAGTTTTCTGTACAGCGTTTAATCAAGGCCATTGAAAATAGATCTGTCTTTCGGTGGTCTCGGTATAATGCTGCATGAGCCGCGGCCCATGCAACTCTCAGCCGGCCGTGGTGGCCTGGCCTATATCGCTGCCAGAAGCATGATTGTGGCTAGCTTTGACCTTAAATAAAATAAAAACTACCGAGGCTAGAGGGCTGCAATTCGGTATGTTTGATGACTGGAGGGTGGATGAACAACAGACCAATTTGCAGCCCTCTAGCCTCTGTAGTTTATAAGACCTGAGAGAGGACAGAAAAAGTGCGGACAGAAAAAAGTTCAGAAAACCAAAACTTGTATGCTTACACGAATGCTTAATCATCGCAATCTTACTACATTTCATAATCATATTTTCCACGGGGCACAGACCGTTCAGTGATCAACAATCATACATCGCAACGCGAACTGTAGATGGAATATATATTCTGCAGTACTTTGCGGGCAAAAGTGGGTAGAGATAGCAGAAAAGTTTGTCTAGATATGAACTCGGAGTGATAAGACCGCCGCCTATACCGAAGAAGTCGATATTTTGAAGGAGAGAGAAGGCTGGTGGCCAGTGACTGTAGTTTTGGAGAGGGGGGGGGAGGGGCGCCGAAACTTAGCTAAACGTGACGTACGGAATAGTAATGAAGCGTTAACGAAGGCTCTTTGGTCCTTTGCACGTTTGTGTGAGTGAATGTTGTTGCTATTTTCTTTTTTTTTCCTTTTTTTCCACTTATTCTTGCTTGAGACCTTGAGCTCTCACAGGCTAAAAAATTAGATATCACTGTCATCGTTTTTCCCCTTGGTGGTTGTTTATCTATCAAAATGAACTAAAAATACACCCACGTCGTAAGTTGCTGGGTATATATTTCCTACAAGAAAGTCACATGCTTCTTCTAAACACTCCTTAATATTCTAAACACCACCACGACACTCAGTGTTTGCTTTTAGTTAGACAGCCAGAGGCACATGAATGGATGCTGCGATAGTTTTGATGTTGACCTAAGCTAACTTTTTTTCTTTTTAATCAAATGCGTGACGGACAATGCGCATTATCAAAAGTGGCAAGAGGAGGGGAAAAGATCGCATTTTTAAGCATGCCTTTCAGCAATTACCATGTCATTACCACCTGAAAGTTTGGATATTGCTGGAACATGTTTTCAAAGATGTGTTCACAAGGTTGGTTGTGGAAAATGTAGAAGCTAAATAAACACACAAAACTTGATTTTGCTGTCAGTGAGCAAACTGAATAAAGCTATTACAGTATAGTATAGTTTCTTTGGTGGACGAGTGGAAGGTTTGATAAACCAAAGAACAATGCGCTCGGTTAGTATTTAGAAGGATGGCCACCAATGAATTCATGGACGTTGCCGACAAACGCTGCTGTAGCCGTAGGTTGGGGCAAGGGTAAGTAGGCTAGCAACCCCATACCAGAAATCAATGCTTATGAATGTGCAACAGACATTTGGAGGCTGGTTTGAGCGGCAACGGATTATGACGGAGTCCGAGAAGCCAGCTGCTATGTATACATGTTTAAATATGAATATATATATACATATATATATATATATATATAAATATAGATATATATATAATATATATATACATATATATATGAATATATACATATATATGAATATATATATATATGAATATATATATATATGTATACTATATATATATATATATATATATATATATATATATATATATATATATATATATATATATATATATATATATATGTGTGTGTGTGTGTGTGTGTGTGTGTGTGTGTTATATGCCCGCGCGCTCTTAGGGCGCAGTAATTTTCTCAGGTAATTTGCACTGAATGTCAGTGCACGTGTGGCAAATCTACTATTTTAAGACGATACATTTCCTATTTCCTATATCTCTCCTTATCTTCAAATTCCCCCTAATGATAACACGAATCGGAAATTGCAGAGGTGTGGTCTTGAAATGGTAGAGCTATGTCTTGTGCCTTGACTTTCAGTGAAAATATATATATATATATATATATATATATATATATATATATATATATATATATATATATATATATATATATATATATATATACACATATATACAGTATATATATATGTATATATATAGTCTGTATATATACATATATATATATATTTATATTATATATACATGTAAGAGAGAGAGAGAGAGAGAGAGAGAGAGAGAGAGAGAGAGAGAGAGAGAGAGAGAGAGAGAGAGAGAAGGCTGCTTTTAACTTAAGCCCTCTGTAAGAACTATCATCATGGCATAATTACCTTAAATAAGATGAGCTTATTATACGCTAATCCGTGTTAATTCTATTCCTGAGTAGCATTCGTATAAATTATGTTATCCATTCTTCACCGAACAAGTAACCGTAGACCGAAGAATCATCATTATCATAAATGCACATTAAGAGGAGGGCTATATTGTCAATGCGCTTAGGACTTCAGCCTTGAACGACTTTCAACATAAAGTTTCTCAAGTGTAACTGCGACAGAACAACGACTTTGGGTAAAAAGTTCACATGCACCACCATTGTCACTGCAACACCATATGTACGTGTGTGTATGTGTATAGACACTTTATTGTTGATTTTGTTGTAGATTAAACATGACTCGAAATATCACCGTGGAGTCAATATGTCACAAGAATAGTGTAGCGAACTCCGTGACAACTTTGAGTCTGATATTATACGATCAATCACTATTGAGGAGCGTTCAGCAAGAAAAGTAAAAACGTCAAAAAGAGAAAAACTATTTATTGAATGAAATTTATACGTTAGTGCAGACTTCAGCGGTACTTTTTGCAAAAGTAGCACATGACGATAAAGTTCTAGAGTAAGCGGATCACAGGCTCTTGACAACTGGGATTCACGAACACCGGGGGAGGCCCCTAAGGAGGTTGCCAATTCCACCTCTCTGTGGGGACTTCAGTTTCACACCTGCGCAATTTCATAGCTTCCACTGAGTATGACGTATTTAATGATTACCTGCAAGGTAAATTTACTGCAACTACTCGGACTGATTATATCATATGTTAACCATGTTTTTTATGCGTTAGATTTGATTCCCAACAAATCTGTGTTTACTATGTTAATTTGGGCAGGTGGTTGGTGCTAAACGTTATGAATTGACTTGTAATTTGTCACCGGATAATCTCGATGTTGGAAGAAGTTAATAAATTCTTCATTTCTGAGTATCTTACGTGACTAGGCCTACGAAAATTGTCAGCGTTAAGTGGCTTTCATTTAGCCTCTCTTGTAAACACACACGTAAGAATTGATATGTATATGCCGTAGATTTTATCCCTCCATGCTAATGATGAACTTATTTTTTGCTGTTCCAGGAAAGAGAGAGATGATTTCATTCGTTAAAATTCTTTTGAAAATTCCATAATAATAATAATAATAATAATAATAATAATAATAATAATAATGATGATGATGACTGGAGGCAAAACACGAGTCGCTGTATCAGGAGAATTTCTGGGCGACACGTATACCTAACCGTGTGGAGGAAGCCTCTAGCTTATGCAAGCTTACACTCGTCTGGTACATGTACTACGCTGTGACCTCCAGTACATCAAGTCGCGTCAATTAACGAACAAATTATTATTATTATTATTATTATTATTATTATTATTATATATATATATATATATATATAGTACCAAGGAATATAAAGTCGCGTTAATGAACGAACAGCGCATTATTATTATTATTATTATTATTATTATTATTATTATTATTATTATTATTATTATTATTTTTATTATTATTATTCAGAAAGTCTACAGAGTCTCAGAGAGGAAAGTTTTAATTCTGAGATGAACTTTCACCG
>NC_089755.1:51856797-51916797 GCF_040412425.1 Macrobrachium rosenbergii | reverse complement strand
TATATATATATATATATATATATATATATATATATATATATATATATATATATATATATATATATATATATAAGAGAGAGAGAGAGAGAGAGAGAGAGAGAGAGAGAGCCTTATCGCTGATCGTTTTATGACACCAATATCCTCACTAGAAGACTTCATAAACATGCGACCTACTTCTGAGTCCCGAAAATAAACCCCAAATTAAACCCGACCAAATATGATTACAAATTCCGTTCGAAAAGATCAAGATGATGCTATCTATTACGGCGAAGTTATCATCGTAACACCTGTTAGGTCACCTTGACTCACCTCAGTGGAAGTAATCAGTCCTCTGTTCACACGGCTGTTGGGTGACTTTCTTTCTCTCTACTGCCAAGCTTTGGAACTCTCTTTCCGTTTCCGTTTTTCATCAGTCTTGCAAGTTCCCATCGTTGATGAGACAGATCTATTATTTCATTTTTACCCAACCCCTTTTTTTTTCTTGCTTTCTTCTGTCCTAGTATACTTTAAAAAAACAAAAAAAATGACAACGAAGAAGTATATGACGCCCATTTCATGTCAACACCAAAAAGGAATTTATGCACTACTGGGAGTATATTTTATTAGTAATATAATGAGCATTTTAATACATATAAATACAAATAGCCACTTTATTCTTTATGAGTCTTAGGTAAACGTGTGCGACTGATGTTATTCAGAGGAATAGGAGAGAGAGAGAGAGAGAGAGAGAGAGAGAGAGAGAGAGAGAGAGAGAGAGAGAGAGAGAGAGAGATCATTCACTTTGCATGGTGAACCTTTATTATTATTATTGAAATAAATATTATTTTTATTTACTAAAAGTTTAGGCGACCTAAAGAATCACTGTACGCAGGTAACTTCAATAAGTAAAGAAATGGAATTATTTTACTTCTTCAGACTGAACTTACGATTAGTGAATAAAACCCTGCAAGGTTTTTCAAAACAGAGATGATAACCATTCCGTAACTGATAACAATGGTTTTTAAGACTCCGAAAGCTCACGAAATTGGATGGTTGTAGGAAGCATCGCTACAATCGAATCACAATGGCACGGATGACTGCCCAGATACCCAAATACCCAACATTCTCCTCAAGGAGGTTTGCGGTCTGCGGGACTAGTTAGTTAAGCGTTTTATTCAGGGATTTTTCTTTTCTATCTTTTGGAACTGAAAGGTCGTCAAGCCGCTCTAATAAACAAGTAAAAAACTACTCCGAAGTTTCTTCGGCGTAATCGAGTTTTCTGTACAGCTGCTACAGCTTATAATCAAGGCCACCGAAAATAGACCTATCTTTCGGTGGTCTCGGAATAACGTTGCATGAGCTGCGGCCCATGAAACTTTAACCACGGCCCCGTGGTGGCCTGGTCTATATAGTTGCCAGAAGCACGATAATGGCTAACTTTGACCTTAAATGAAATAAAAACTACTGAGGCTAGAGGGCTGCAATTTGGTATGTTTGATGACTGGAGGGTGGCTGATCAACACACCAATTTGCAGCCCTCTGAGGGCAGACAGAAAAAAAGTGCGGACGGGCAGACAAAGCTGGCACAGCAGTTTTCTTTTCAGAAAACTAAAAAACCAACCAATATTGAACAAGGCGACTACCCCAGCATTTTTTAAGGTGCTAGAAGAATTCACAGAGCGGAAAGTAAAAAGTAAGGATTTTAACGCTGTATGCATTTTTCAAAATAGGAAAAAAAATTGTCCTCAGTGTTAAAAGGGTTTTGTCTAAACTTCACGATGATTTTCCGTACAGTGTAAAGTCCGGGAAGCATTTTCCCGAGATGTAACCGAGTATTGCACCAGCCCGGGACCTTTCCCTGAAAAAAGCGGGACGCCATATCTTAAAAACTAACCATAGAACTTTCTCGAAAATAATCTCACTACGTTTCCCACACCCAAATTCGTGATGTGATATGGCAACTAACCTAACCTAACCTAAGCACCTAACCTAACCTAACCTAGAGGCATGGCAATAAAACCGGGGCTGGTGCAGTACTAGTATACATCTCTGGAATTTGCATCCGGGAATGGCAGGGCCGTTCATGACTGTAAGGAAAGTACGAATATAAACTTCTGAGGTGCTGACAAAGCCGTGTTGTTAAAAACGTAGCAAAATAAATAACTTCCAACAAACCATAGTGGTCTCGTGCAAGGTGTAAATGGCCTGTCATTAAGCCACAAAACCTATGTAGTACTTTAGTAAATAATTTAGGCTAAGAGTCTTTGGAAATAGAGAAGAAGGCAGAGAATTCCGCGACTTTAAGTGAATGGAATAAATGGAATAAAAGATTGCACTGCATCCAGCTTTACGATAAAGCAAAGGAATCTCTCAGCCGCATTTAGTTAAAACCTCGTGTTGTCAATCGTCAGCTGGAGCTGAGTGAAGACAAACATCAAAAGAAATTCTGATTACACGTGTAACAAACGCACGTCATATCTGCTAACTAAACTCGAAGGGCGTAAAACTGGGTCAACGCAAAAGACACACTGATACTGGGACAAACATGGCACCTTAGTGAGGGGTCGTGATGGTCAAGTACAACGGGCAGGTGGGGTCAGGTCAGGTCAAGATGAGTTTAATTGGTGTGCTCCCTTTCCTTCTTCTGGTTCGGTCCCTGCGAGACGCAGGAAATGCAATCACCCCGGAAATACAATCTCCCGGAGTCCTTGGCTCTCTCTCTCTCTCTCTCTCTCTCTCTCTCTCTCTCTCTCTTTAATTGACGATTTCCGGATCTGTCAGGTGAGCCTCGGACGCCTGATTAGCCGTGCTTGTGATCCGTTTATGGCATTTATTCATAATTTTCTCTGCGAAAATCAAAAGATTTCATAGCTTTGAGGTTAGTCGTTCAATTATACAGGGACAATTCGTTTAAAATCAATTTCCTATACAGACTGACAGACATACGATTGTATTTCATGTGACTTGGTTTAAAAATCTAGCGGTGTGAATTATCTAGGTCTTCATCGATTTAGTGTTTAGTTAATTATTCATGAGGAGAAGACGTGGCTATACTTCAAGGCTTGGGTTCAGTGCGAAAACTTTAGTAGGGATAGTACAATATGCTCTGTTTCACTCTCTCTCTCTCTCTCTCTCTCTCTCTCTCTCTCTCTCTCTCTCTCTCTCTCTCTCTCTCTCTCTCTCTCTCTCTCTCTCTCTCTCTCTCTCTCTCTCTAGATATATATATATATATATATATATATATATATATATATATATATATATATATATATATATATATACATATATATATATATATATATATATATATATATATATATATATATATATATATACTGTATATATATATATATACACACATATATGCATATATATATATATATATATATATATATATATATATATATATATATATATATATATATATATGTTTTCCCAGTCACTATTTTAGCAAATTTACCCATTTGAAATTATCAATATATATATTTATTTTTTAGTACCAGGCTCTTTCCCTTAGCAGGAGATGATTACAGAAAAAAAGAGACAATCCACATCCATAATTATATATATATATATATATATATATATATATATATATATATATATATATATATACATATATAAGTATATATATGTATATAATACATATACATATATATATATAATGTATATGTATATACATACATATATATATATATATATATATATATTAGTCATGCAAGCCGATAAGAATTTTATTACCTTTGTAACGCTGCTATGTTTTGCTACCTGCTTTGTTGTGTTGTCAACCGGGCTATAAAAAACGCATCTAGAACGAATATTCGTCATACCCAACAATAACACTTCCCATGTAACAGGGAAATTCCCAGATTGATTTCTTGAATACCTAAGTAATCGATGTAGTTATGTCATATTCAGGCATCAAAAACAGTCGTGGTTCAGTATTTTAATATTTTCGTGTTTTAATATTTCGAATGAACTTTACTTCTGCTTTCTCATTTCACCAAGTTTTTTTTAAAAAAACTTCCGTCGTCGGTATTGTAAGGAAGTGATGGTTGAATTGACTGAATTGAATTGAATATAGAATTTAGGCCAAAGGCCAAGCACTGGGACCTATGGGGTCATTCAGCGCTGAAACGGAAATTGACAGTAAAAGGTTTGAAAGGTGTAACCGAAGGAAAGCCTGGTTGAAATGATTGAACTGAACTGAATATAGAATTTAGGCCAAAGGCCAAGCACTGGGACCTATGAGGTCATTCAGCGCTGAAACGGAAACTGACAGTAAAAGGTTTGAAAGGTGTAACAGGAGGAAAACCTCAAAGCAGTTGCACTATGAATCAATTGTTAGGAGAGAGTGGCAAGTAAGATGGGTGAGAGAATATGAAAGGAGGTACAGTAAAAGGAACGAAAGGGGTTGCAGTCAAGGGTGGAAGGAGCGCTGCAAAGAACCTTAAATAATGCCTACAGTGCACCTCATGAAAAAGAACAGAATACGAAAAAGAAAGGTTTAAATTAAAGATAGAATCAATTCTATCGTCTATCTTACTCTCTCCTACATTGATTTTCCGTGTGTTGGCATTGCGATTCGCAGAAAACATTCTTCAAATTGATTATTACTGAATATTGTGTGTTGGTGCTTGGCTCCCCTTAATGACCGGTTGCCAATATATATATATATATATATATATATATATATATATATATATATATATATATATATATATATATATATATATATATATATATATATATATATAATTTTTTTTTTTTTTTTTAAGGCTATGCTTATATCTCCACTACCATTTCAGCTCGGCATTTATCACTGTTATGCTATCACTCCCGTTATGCGAAAGTCAGTGCGCGGAAAGCAGAAAAAAAATAAAAAAAAAAAGAATCAGAGTTAAGTATGAAACGTACAGAAGACCAAGAGAGGTATCGATTAAAAGCCTCTCGAGTTAGACAAAGATATGCTCAAGGGAACGACGGAGCGGTAAAAGACAAAAAAGAAAACAAAAAGATGAAAGAGAAGAATAATAAGAAGAATAAGAAGAAGAAGAAGAAGAAGAAGAAGAAGCGTCAAGAATAACTCGGCCAAACAAAAGAGGCGACTGAAGAAGCAGCGACGATTATAGCAACACCTTTCGATCCTTTGTTAAGGAGTAAATAGACCGAGGAACTTCTGGTGTGCGTCAGAGGACGCTTTAGGCATACTACGTGCCTGCGCGCATTTGCGCTTCTGTGGGCGCACACAGAAAGATAGATAGATAGATAAATCAACACATATATATAAAAACATATATGTATATATATACTGTAGATAAATCAAGAGAAAAATATTCTCTATATATCTGAGTGAACATTCTATCGAGGCTCACGACAGACCATTCGTTAGCTCTCTTATCTGAAGGAAAGGGCACCGTCATTTGACTGCCTTATCACAATCGCCAACGGAATTGGACTATGGTTACGTATTCACCAGTGCTTGACTCTGTTTGCTTGTTCTCTCTCTCTCTCTCTCTCTCTCTCTCTCTCTCTCTCTCTCTCTCTCTCTCTCTCTCTCTTCGTTTTGCGCTTTTCTTTCTAATTCATCAACGAATGGAATCCCTGTATTACAAAGACATATCGATTTATTCCAGTTCCACTTTTGTCCGGTGTAATATCAAGATCAATAAATTCGAATATTTGAATCCCATTTCACAGGTTATGTGGAACGGAATGGAATATAAAATTTAGGCCGAAGCGCTGGGACCTATGAGGCCATTCAGCGCTGAAGATGAAATTGAGAGCAAGAAGGTTTTCAGGGTGTAACAGAGGGAAAACTTCGCAGTTGCACAGTGAAGCAATAATTAGTAGAGGATGAAAAGTAAGACGGAAGAAAGAGAATATGAATGGAGGTACAGTAAAAGGAATGAGGGGGGTTGCGGCTTGGAGCCGAAGGGACGCTGCAAAGAATCTTGATTACTGACTAAAGTGCACCGCGTGAGGTGCACTGACGGCACTACCTAGCTACGGCTTCCTATCCTGTGCCAACGTCGTGTAGCCTCGCAGACACTGAAATCACCCATTTAGGAAAGTTAACAACTATTGCTAGAAATTGCTGAAAGATCACGAAAACCCACTCAGCACAGGACCCCATCCCTTCCAATTCAATAACTCGAAGGAAGCTTTTATGTCAGATATATATAAAAAAGAGGTCCTTCTTTATGACAGAGATAATGAGAAATCTATACATTCTCACACACGCAGTTCAGCTCTCTGACTACGGCGTTGTACAATAAACTTGACTTTTTAGCAGAGAATCTGGCAGTTTGGTGAAATCCTCTAATGGGGATCCTGTAACTTGCGCAGTCTCTAACAGAAGTTCTAGAAGTCTGTGCAACCGTTTGACAGACTTTATGGCGGGCTGTATGGTGTTTTAAAGGGGCTGCCTGTAACCCGTGCAACTCTGTGACCATTTAACGAAAGTTGCAGCAATTTTGTGTAACCCACTGAAAGGCGTCCTTGAAAACCGTGTAACCCGTTAACGAAACTTGAAGCAGATTTGTGTGACCCATTGAAAAGCGTCCTCGCAAACTATGTAACCCTTTAACGAAAGTTGCAGCAGTCGAGTGTAACCATTCAACGAAAGTTGCAGCAATTTTGTGCAACCCACTGAAAGGCGTCCTCGCAAACCGTGTAACCCTCTAACGAAAGTTGCAGCAGTCGTGTGTAACCCTTCAACGAAAGTTGCAGCAATTTTGTGCAACCCACTGAAAGGCGTCCTCGCAAACCATGTAACCCTTTAACGGAGGTTGCAGCAGTTTTGTGTAACCCGTTAACGAAAGTTACAGCAGATCTGTGTAACCCATTGAAAGGCATTCTCGCAAACCATGTAACCCTTTAACGAAAGTTGCAGCAATTTTATGTAACCCACTGAAAGGCGTTCTCGTAGGCCATGCAACCCTTTAGCGTGAGTTCTACTGGCCAACTTCGCAGGGAATCGCAGCGGGGCAATAAAAGTTCCCGACAAAAATAATGTTACGTTCTTCTCACTGCAAAAGTGTGGCGCAGTCTTTTCAAGCAATGCTGTGAATGTTGATGCTCGAAAGCTTGAACGAGACTGTAATGCTTCTTTAAAGTACCGTGCACCATACTCTCAGCTTCTGCTGGTGTATGTATCTGTTCATTTGTTGATTTGTTTTATCATTATTTGGTTATCTTTATCTAGACGGTTTTCTGTAAAAGAAAACTATTGTGCCGGCTTTGTCTGTCCGTCCGCAATTTATTTTGTCCTCACTTTTTCTGACCGTCCTCATATCTTACAAACTACTGAGGCTAGAGGGCTGTAAATTGGTATGTTGATCATCCACCTTCCAATCATCAAACATGCCAAATTGCAGCCCTCTAGCCTCAGCAGTTTTTATTTTATTTAAGGTTAAAGTTAGCCATAATCGTGCTTCTGGCAACGACACTATATCGGCCACCACCGGGACGTGGTTTTTCGTGGGCAGCGGCTCATACAGCATTATACCGAGACCACCGAAAGATAGATCTACTTTCGGTGGCCTTGAATATGCGCTGTAGCGGCTGTACAGAAAAGTCGATTGAGCAGAAGAAACTTTGGCGCATTTTTTACATGCTTTTTTTTATTCTAATCACTTTTTTTTCCTCATCACTTAGATTTTTACTTCTTCACAAATAGGCATATCATTGTATGGAAGCCTGCTTAGCGAGCTTTTGCTATTTCGGCATCGTTGCTTATTTTCATAATAATAATAATAATAATAATAATAATAATAATAATAATAATAATAATAATACGAACAAATCTACAATGGAGGTTATGAGGAAAGAGGGAACAAGAACGGGAGATTTGATGAGGCGGCTTAACGTGCACTCACCAGCAGGGGCTCTCTTCCTACACAAGGCCGAATCATATAACCAGAACCGTAATTCCTTTTCAGGAAAGCTGGAGGTGGAGAGATGAGCTTATGAGGCACGAGGAGGAATAGGAGAGAAACAGAAATAAAAAAAGAGGAATAAATTGAGATATGTAGAGCAAATGTTATCACGTGGTAGTTGATACATTTAGACGGCGGGCTGATTCATTAATTCTGTTATTTGTTTCTCTTTTACTCTTCTTCACACACAGACCAGGTGGCTGCGACCCACAACAGTCAGCTGGAACTACCAGGTATATAATTCGCATCTCAAGTCAACTGTGGTTCAGTGGGCTTGAGGTATTCCACAGATGATTCTCTCATCTATAGAGAGAGAGAGAGAGAGAGAGAGAGAGAGAGAGAGAGAGAGAGAGAGATTGGGTGGGTAGGGCGACAATGAAGATCCGAGTGTATTTAAATCTGGCAATCAAACAAAACTTTGGTGAATAAAAACCATTATGCTTTGTAAAGTGAAAGGCAAATGGAATTAAAGAGTGGTCATAACTGGTTATCACTACACCGCCGATGTTTATGATATAAAGATGGAATCAAAAGGGAAAACGACAGAGAACCACTCAGAGAAGAGACACAATATGGAACTGGTGATAATCCTGATGAAGAATGGAAGGGGAAGGGGAAAAATAGGTTGCCGTGGAGGTGACTGGTAGGGGTACGGGCTGGTTGGAGAGTGAGGGGGTTGGAGGGGCCGCCCTAGGAATGATAGGAGACACGCCACTGCAGATAGAGTGGGAGATAGGTTAACGGTGAGTTTTGTCGAATTTTAAAGAACATAAATGAGTACAAATACAATTTACCACAACAGGTTACATAATCGTATTTCACAGACGATTTTTCAGTCTTTGACAAAGAATACGAAAAGCGATGTCAGGCAGGGCAGCCGATCGAGGCTACGGCCTACCCCAACGCCAAATCAAAGTCCTTCAAAAGAAGGCATCGTGCTTACCCCATATGAAAAATGGGAAAAAAGCACGTTAAAACGAAGAAGACAAAGAATACGAAAATCCCTATTTATTTATTTAGATCCATATCAATTAGACTCATATTTGTACCATTCCGTTAAGGCCAGTGGTTTCTTAGTTGAATTAGGTATTGCACTCAGCAGACTTGGGTCTGTTGCATGCAAGGTGGAGAGCATAGGTCTAGCAGCCTCTTTCCAAAACTTACTAAGCCACTCCTTTTAAGGATAAATGACGTAAGGTGAAATATAACAGAAAAAATAACACTTAAACGAAAAATGAAAGTATAACGATTAATATTCTAAAACCTCTGCAAACTCACTGACTCGCTGCAGCTTGCACTAGACTCCTCTACGCCACTCTTGTTTTGAGCCATCTCAGTCCAGCTGCCATGCAGATCATGCATATGAAAAGGGATATCTGTCCACAGATTCTTGGGTGCTTTGGCCGCTCTATCAAGCTGGCGCCTGAATTTAAATAAAGCTTTACAGGAATCTGTCTTGCAAATTCTTTTATACTTCGTTGACTTCCTACTGTTTTTAATGCATAGCCGAAACCGGCGTCTGCCCTTCTTACAAAGATGGATTGCAGGCCTCTGGACTGTGCATTTCCTGCGCTCAGACACTGGTGTATTCGGTAACTTACTTGGTATTTTATATATATATATATATATATATATATATATATATATATATATATATATATATATATATATATATAATTTAATTAATAACGTTCATGCAAAAAAAAAAAAAAATTAGGCCGAAATGTTAAGGCTAATTAACTTGCGTACCTAACAGTACCTCACTCAAATTTGTCGTTCCATCTGATGCAGCTATCATAACGAAATAGTATACTGTACACTCGGTCGACATTAAAACACGTTATACACCTAAAACGAAATAATGAAGGTCACGCATTGCATTCGAAAACCCACCAAGTTATCTTCCATCGAAGGAATATTGAATCACATAATCTGGAGGGTAAGCCTCGGTCTGGTGTTTACTCTGCACCCAAACAAAACGGCCAAGGAAAGAATTCAGAAACGCTCTGAACTTTATTTGCTCCAAAGTTGCGCTCAGCAGACTTTTGGCATAACAGGGATTCCCGGAGACATTCTCCTCCGAGAGGGAGCGAAAGAAGACTAATTCCGGAGACAGGGAGGGACATAGGACTAAGGAAAAATGGGAGAGGCAACACGAGCAAGAGAGAGAGAGAGAGAGAGAGAGAGAGAGAGAGAGAGAGAGAAGGGTTAACATTACTGAAATTTTGTTCTCTTACAAAAATAAAATCGGGAATACATGTACTACAGTTATGTATAAAACATAAGAACATTAGTCTTTTAAAAGGCTGCAGTGATATTAAAGCTATGTATTTTCTTTCTAAAGTTTATGCTATTATTACACTTTCATTGACTCTGCAAATTTCCTTCCCAAAATTCGGACCTCAGCTGAAAGGTCACTGATGAAAAGTACTACCCAAATTTTTCGTGAGAAATTTTCGGACTGGGTAGCCATGGCCAAAAAGAACTTGGCCCCCCTGACTCTGGCGTTGACCTGAATTCAGGTGGCCAAAAATGTCTCTTAAATGGTCATGTGTCCTTCACCGGCCTTCCCTAAAATGCTATTCACGCTAGGATGCTAAGGTTTGTTGTAAGTTTCCGTTAAACAATGTTAATATTAATTAATAACAGTTTACAGTTTCAGAAAGCAGCTGAGTTCTTGATACTCTAATTGACGTCTCAGCCAGTTTTATATTTGCTAGACGTTTACCTGCTTTATAGTTCTTGACAGCGCAAAGTCCTAGTGTAGTGTAGGTCCTTTGAAACGTCAAGGAAAAAAGGGAGTGTGTCTGGAGTTGGGGTGAGGAAAGTAGGCCTAACTCCAAAGAAAGTGGCACAGTTAGGGAAAACTTCCCAGGCCAGCGAAAGATAGCAGTCAATAAAGGCTTCAGTATGTAAAAATGACAAAGTTCAACAGGAAGACTATATTGTGCCGCAGGTAACAAAAGGAAAACAGCATCACCGTGAAATAAATGACAAAACCAAAATATGGCTAAAGTAGGCAAACATTTTCAAAGATCAAAATATGACACCCCAGTATTACGGAAGAATGTCATAAATATTTGACGCAATATTTTATTATCAATTGGGAAGCATGTTTGGACCTTAGAAAGGAGATTGGAAGCTCTCAAGGTTAAAACTTGAAAGAAGAAGAAGAAGAAGAAGAAGAAGAAGAAGAAGAAGAAGAAGAAGAAGAAGAAGAGGAGTCGGAGAGTCAAAAGACCTGACTCAGCAGCATAACATTTCCTGTGTCTCCTTTATCGTTCATTTTATTTCCACTTTAAGGGAAGCTTCTTCTAAGTCAGTGGGAATCCGTAGGTCACAACGAAGATCTTAAGGGGATTGTCTCTGCCTGGAATTTGTCAGGGAATTTGAAGTCAAGGAGTTTGAGAATATTACACATATACATATATATATATATATATATATATATATATATATATATATATATATATATATATATATATATATATATATATATATATATATATATATATATATATATATATATATATATATATATATATATATATATATATATATATATATATATATATTTGCGTGCGTGCGTTATTGGCCTCTGAATTGAAATATAATATTTTACTCTATTAAGAGCAAAACCCTTTAGCTTTATGCATGCAAAGGCGGAGTTTCTCGCTCCGAGAAAATAAAAGTTAATCATATGTGACGCTAACGGCTGTAACCTCCGCATAGAAAATGAGAGGAGTGATGAGAGATCTTCAAAATATGACAAACTTGGTCTTCTCTAGCCCTTTCAAAAAATGTGAACAGCGTGACAAAACCTAACCCACTTCTACCTACCTATCCACCTACACATGCACGAACAATTAAATCTAATTTAGCAACATTACACGGTGTATAAGTACACGGTAGGACCGAATGACAAACCGTTCGGAGGGAAGAAATTCAAGGCAGGCAGACGTGGAATCAAGTTCAGCAGGTGCAAGTGCAACCGAGCAGGTGGCTCAGTGCATTGGATGGGTCGCGAGGGGGCAATGATCACGCTTCTTCTTCTTTCTCGTGCAAGTGTTGCTTATTCTGCAATGCCTTGAAGGCATACAAACGAAACAACGGCATGCAACACCGAACAGAGCAACAACAAATTAAACCAAAACAACAGCAGTAATGAATAATAAAAGCAGTGGCAATCTACTGTTTCTCCTTCATCCACTTTCGCAGACTAAGGCAAGGAGAGAGAGAGAGAGAGAGAGAGAGAGAGAGAGAGAGAGAGAGAGAGAGAGAGAGAGAGAGTTACTCGTTATCTCAACATTAATTCATAAAAATCTTCAATTGAGCGACGCAATGTGTTTTGGCGTACAAATTACCCTTATCCACCTTTGCAACATAGCGGTTGTTATTAGTCTCATGCATATATAAACAAGATGCTGGTAGTCCTAACAACAACGAAGTAGGCAAATGGGTTAGACGAGAACCAGTCGATTGGGACCCGACATATCTGCCATTCGGGTTTCTGGCGTGAAGACGGTGGCAGCAAAGGTCTTTCCTCTGCAGCCCCGGTGTTCCCAATACGGGATTGCGGGAGCTCATTGCAACGGTTAGTTATTTATGGTTCAATGGATTTAGGTCCAGACAAACAAGGGGATTAGTCTATTTTGTAATTTGAATAGTTTTACATGACATCTCATCAGGTCAAACGGGCCAACTTTTTCCTGAAATGGCCAGCGTCAATGACCATCTTCGTTGCAACGTCGTATTGTCCTTCAGAATCAATTAGCTATTCAGGATTAAAAAGGTTCCTAAGTTGGTGTACATATTTGCGTCTTGCATAAAAATCATATTTCTTGAAATAAACTCATAGACTGCATAATACAAATGACGATCAGTGAAGGAAACGTACGTAGTTTTTATTTTTTTTTCATTTTTTTGTGCACCATTATTTATTCCTCGTGATACACTTTAACTATTTGCAGGATTCATCAATAAAAATGGCCAGCAAGATGATGTTGCCAAATGTTGCGTTACTGTTTACAGTTCTCATATGCGGTAGTCTGTGTATCGAGCAAAATCTGGTGAGTAATATTAAAGTGAATGTCAGTTGCTTGCAGTTAAACTAGAGTTCTCTCTCTCTCTCTCTCTCTCTCTCTCTCTCTCTCTCTCTCTCTCTCTCTCTCTCTCTCTTTGATCCGTTATTTCCCACCGTAAGTGGTTATTTGGATTGCTGTGTCATAATGAACGAAGCCAAGGAATGAAAAGCAACGACGATTTTGCCTCCAACGCTACGCCTCTCTGCAGAATTTTCCTTAAACCTGCAATAAAGGCTGTGTCACGAGAACACATTTTCTGGCAACTTCTAGCATCTTGTCACTAAACTTTGCACCAAGAAGTCAATAATTGGTGGCTAAATAGAAGTCGCGTATGTTCGTGCATGTGTGTGACATCATCTTAACGAACATGTGTGGCTTCAAGTTTTACAACAACGCCCAAAAGTAAAATAAAATAAAATGGAAATTCCGGGTTGTTTGGTGAGAAGTTTGGTGTCGAATGCTGCAAGTTGCCAGAAAGCGTGGTCTAATGATTCCGCCTCAAGTGCTTTCTAGAACAAAGGTGCAACTAGTACTACTGCAATGTGTTCAGCTCAGCGTGACTCAAGCAAGGAGGGTTATTGCTTCCTTGATTAATGCGCATCTTCTCATTAAGTCTATTCCCTATCGGTTCAACATTCATGGTAACAATGCACAGTATATATACTTTACATACACATAAATCTATACACTAAATATTTAATATATACGTAATATATGTATGAGTGTATGTGTAATATATATATATATATATATATATATATATATATATATATATACATATACATACATATATATGTATATATATATAAGTGTGTGTGTGTATGTGTGTGTGTGCTTGCACATAATATGTAAGCACATACAATCACTCGCTACACATACACGCTTAAGCCTAACGTTCTGGTAATCAACTTCCAAACAGATGACGAGCGAAGTCGACTCTAGATCAAATTGCTTACGACGCAAGAGGGAATTGTGACAAACAACACACTCCTCTGTCTTTCCACTGAGTGAAGTAAACAGCAGTCTCTGTCTTCTTGAATTACAAGTCTGTGGAGGCAACCTTCGAGTAGAATCTGTTTATTCAGCTTGAAACACTTTAACGAAGATAATTTTATTGTTGTTTACGCGGGAATTATTTTGAATAAGTACGAACACACAAATTATATATATATATATATATATATATATATATATATATATATATATATATATATATATATATATATGAATTTTTATCAAATCACCGTGATTTATATACAAGCATTAAGCTACAAATGTCGTTGAATTTGTAGGTTAATGCCATCGTTCAAATATCTGTGAGTTTTGTTAGGCATTCTTTTTCTAAATTATAATATAAAACAAAATAGAATGACATTTTCAGGATGTTCCATATGAATGCGTGCTCATGTATAATAATAATAATAATAATAATAATAATAATAATAATAATAATAATAATAATAATAATAATAATAATAATAATAATAATGAGGCGAGGCTTTCTATTAGTATTTCCGGACAGGCATCATGAACACTCATCTTAAGAGCATTCTCGAATATTAAAACCACTATTTAAAAAAAAAAGATTGGTTCTGGGTATAAATAATGAATAAAAAAAGAGAACAGGAATATTCTCATTTAAGATAAATGTGTCAGTCTAATATTATTAATAACAATATAGACTGGCTCTATTTTATCCAAAATAAACAAGAGGAAGACACTTCTGAGCAAATGCAATGAGAGAAAATTTTCTCCGATTACGGAAAGAAATTAAAGATGATTATCCAAAGTGAAGCAGATACCGTGATGAAACTGGAGTCAATAAAAATATTAACCGACCTTCTGGTTTTTGTACACTACTGCAGTTCAGCCTTACAGGGTTATAATCATCATGTAACGAACTGATGATGGTTCTAGAATTATTGGTTAATTACAGTTCACAGATACATTTGGCTATGCGATGGCAGTGGAAAGTATGATTATCTCTAACGGATAATAGTAATGATAATGGTGATAACAGTAAGTCGATCGACGAATATTCACGTTCCATTTGATAATTGGGGGAAAAAGAACCATTAAGAAAATCCCTGTGCCTATTTTCATCTTGTTATATACACAATTTTAAAGATGAGCAACTTACAAAATACTACTCTTATAGGTAATGATAGCTCCGGCTATCTTCATAGTGCCATTCAGTCCCGTACACAATTTATAGGCTATATTTTCTACTCCACTTGATCTCATCCACGGTCTACTGTTTATCTCCAAGGAATCGTCGATAATCTTTTGCCTTCCTTCGGTCTGGGGATTTTCAGTAGTCGTTCTCTTGCAGTCCTTGAGTTGCGCTGCCCGTTTGAATTTTTTTACCAGATCCCACGACACCGACTTTTAACGCTTTTCCGAGATTCTCATTAAAAATTGAAATACAGTTTTGAATGAACTAATCTTGGCACTTTAGCATTCTTTTTCTATTGCCACGTACATGGGGATATGCGTCGTAGATCTGATATTTACGGCAGAAAAAGGATGAAAATCCACTTTCGAAAGAAAGGAGCTAAGGAAAATAAAATAGTTACCTATTAAAAATAATTTTCTTCCACTTTCATATCAAAGAAAACGTTAAATTATTGGGTGACATCAACAATTTCTAGGTATTTTGACTCTAAAATCAAAGCTGTTTTTGTGTTGAAGACATATTTCTTGGTTCAAATTCTTTAAAGCTAAAGGTCTTCCATTGAACCTATAATACATTGAAAATAATTATATATGCATTTTTGCTGGCCATGAAAGGCCAAACGTATATATAGGCTACTGCGTTTCTTTTGTACATATCTAATTTGTACTGAAAAAATCATAATTGAGTCACATAGTCCCACAATTTCACTTTAGACACCAATTTATTTTATATTTATACTTAATGGACGAAATTATACAACACAGGAAAGTGAAATTCAATGGAATTTCAACTGAACAGAAGTACCTCCGTATAGGCCACAGCAAACTATCCAGGAATATAGTTTCTGAAGTAGATTTCGTTGCAGATTGATGACGAACCAGTGAATAAAATGTAAATTAATATAATTCTAATATATCAGTGACATCCATTCTGCTATAAGAAATTACTTATTAGCATAACCAGCAAAGGCAAAAACTTACTGTGCTAGCTTTTCATAAACTCGAACCTGTCTCTCTAGATACAGATAACTTCGGAAATTGATCAAATGGGATCTTAACAGCTTTTTATTTTTTCAGCTTTATTTACTACTAAGAAATATGTGTTTTCCTTATTCTATAACTCTGCCAAGGAGATACAGACATTAACTTGTAAACAAAGATGATGTTGGTCTATAGAATTGAAGCAGCATCCCCTCTCTCTCTCTCTCTCTCTCTCTCTCTCTCTCTAGTTTTTAAGGTCAATGTGATACAAATCTGCATTTTATGCGTGGCCATTCCTTTAACTGAGACGAAACGTAATGTTGCTCAACAATCCACTTTTCTTTCAGACCGCCCTCTTTCACGAGGCTTTATCAAACGATGGCAGTCTGCAGTCCTCAGTTGGCATGACAAGTGAGCCCAGTGATCTGGAGCTGATTTATCTGAGGAGGAGACCCTCTGCTCGCCTGCCAGATGTGGTCATCAACACCAAGAGGAAACGGAAGGTCCCGCCAGTGACCCTTTCTTATACGTTCAAGGCTTTTGGAAAGTACGTCCTGTGATCCTCACTTTGCTTTCAAGACTTTGGAAAGGAAGTCTCTGGCCTTCTCCTGTACATTCAAGGCTTTTAGAAAGTACATGTTCAGTGCCAACACCTAAACATTCAGGGCTTTTAGAAAGCACAACTTTGACCATTCCTCTCACATTCCAAGCGTTTAGAAAATGTGTCTATGACCTTCTTTTAAACATTCAAGCCTTTAAGAACGTAGGTAATCAAGGATCTTTTAAAAACATGATCTGACCCTATCTTTCACATTCAAGGATTTTAGGAAGTAGTTCTATGGCCCTCTCCTACGATTGAAAGGCTTCTAGAAAGGACGACTTGACCCTCTCCTATATATTTTAGGTTTTCGTAAAGTAAACTAAGCTTCCTGGAGTTATCGACGTAAATGAGTGTGCATAGTATTTTGGAGTAAGAAGACTGAAAGGAGCTAAAAATAGGGGACTCTAAATGATAAAAAGGTTATCGAAAGTAAAAATATATTGCAAGATTGTTTTGAGTGTTTTGTTCACGTCGAGAACTGGAGACGAAAGGCTGGTAAAAAATACGAATAATTCGAAGGTTTTTGGGAATAGGGGTGAAACGGAGACAGTGAAAACGTTGGATGGATGGGTTGGAAGAGGCGTAGGAATAAACGGACAGGAATCGTGGGAGGGCATCTTACATAGAATTTCGTGCCATAGAGGTATAGGGAAGGGGAGGGTTTGTCGGTCGACCTTCTGAACGAACGTTGTTGTGGAAGTTTCCTACACTATTGTTTTAAGTCGATTTAGCCTTGAAATAATGAACGTAGCTTCGAACTTGTTCTATCTTTTCTTCTGAAACTATTCCCTGTTGGAGAAAACGACATATAGGTGATTATATATATATATATATATATATATATATATATATATATATATATATATATATATATATATATATATATATATATATATATATATAGGCTCAGTGATCTGGTTCTAAAAACCTCAACAACAACTCTCTCCCAAAGGGATTACAGCCTCCACCTGGTGCCGATGTCGAATCTAGTCTCTGCCAAGGCGGAGGTGTTTGTCACTGGAGGAGAGAAGCCTTCACGTTTGCCTATTCCGGCCACGTCTTGTCTCTACACCCACGTCGATCATCACATTACTGCCGCCCTCAATGGCTGTAAACCTGGCACGCTGGTAGGACTTCTTTGTTTGATTCTTATGTCGTTTTTATGTACTTTTAGGTTTATATTGGTGTGTAAGCCTTGTTCTATGGGGTTTTAATTTATAGGGCGATATCTTCGTTTGATTTGTACATTATGAAACGATTAGACGAATATGATAAAACTACAGACATATTCACTTTATTATGCATCGTAATTTTTAAATTATTCTTCTACTTAAAGTGTCCTTAGCTAATATAGCACTTCATGGTATCTTCCATAATTATTTCACAGGGAATATTAATGTCATGTATGTCTTAAACTCAAGTGCAAGACATGTCATGTAATGCTGCATGCAAATGCTTATGTAATGAGCGCGGGAATGCGTCATGCTTAAATGTATAAGCGTAACCAATTATCATTGTGTTAGTACTGAATCCGACACAGACTTCGATCCTGTAAGTTCTACCTCGTGTTTGTAGGATATGATTTCTTATTTTATATTGAGCTTAGGTGCTCATATGTTTATGATTCCATTACATATGATAACACATGCGACAATTAACACTCACTCTGTTGGCTCCATACCTCGTTATGACACATTGCCACTAAACGGCCTGGTGAAAGTCAATTAGGAACTGGTTTTAGGGATGGGGATTCCACACTTAGGTCTATGCCCGCGGAAGAATCCGCTGCGGGTCTTACTTAACTGGGTCTTTCTCGACTATGCTCGACTCTTACTACAAGTCTGGTAATTAAAAAAAAAAAAAAAAAGTAGACGAGAAATCGAAAATCCTAATGATCTTTAAGGCCTATTTCTCTCCAAGCACAGACAACCAAATTATCTTTCATCACGTAACTTCAGTCACTAAAATCTCATTTTTCCCGTTTTCTTTGTATTCTTAATACAACCAACCTCCGCCCAATAAAAGACCGGCTTCATCGTCAAAGAAAACGCAACCATAGAAGTCCGTCCCCTTCGCGGCTCGGAAATCAAATCCATCCACAGAGCCGTAGCCAAGAGGGGAGGAGTTCCTCGCCTCGCCCGCCAGGGAATCCCTCACCTCGTCAGGAGAATCGTCAAGAGGGTGGCGCCGCGGCCGAACCCCTTCGATATGGAACTCGAACTCCCACCGCTGGCTTGTAATGGTATGTGAAGTGATTTTTGCTGATGACACTGAAACCATTCAGTTTACATAGTCCTAGTGACGCTTCGATGTAAGTCATATAACCGGCTGTGAACTTATTTGTGTGTATTTTTGTAATGATATTTCTTTGTCATTCAGTTGAATAGAATAATTTTCTAGTTAGCTTCATATTCCGCTGTTTCTTGCTGCAACAAATATGCATTGCAAGTGTAACGAGTAAATTGCAGCTCTGCTGATAGCAAATATAGTTAGAATTGTATTAGCTTTCCTAACTTTTATAGAGAGAGAGAGAGAGAGAGAGAGAGAGAGAGAGAGAGAGAGAGAGAGAGAGAGAGAGAGAGTGTTCATATACTTCACCGCAGCTGTCCTCTTTCTTTATTTAGAACCGCTTGGGAACGCTTTGCCTGATGAAATGGAATTTGGTCAAGGAGAGATCTTCACCATCCCACCGCAGGTGAGTTCACTTTAGTTCCCCCTTCTGTTTCCGAGGCAACTGCTATTTTTTATAGTAGGAGTCATTCACTCCCTCACTCCAGAGGCTCTCGGGCTTTTACTTTTAGGCCTACTGCCCACTCAGCAGAAAAATAACTATATATTCCTTTTCTCTACGGTTGCCGAGATCTGAAACACCGCTAAATGATAGACCTTCACTTTATTCTGAGCAAAATAGGTGAAAACAGACAGTATATATTGTTTGGTTTGGTATTCTCCATACACACAAGCACACACACACACGTGCGCGCAGACACACACTTACCCACATCTTTCAAACATCTGCAGTACATAAGACACGATCAAGCCGGTATAATAAACACCACATCTATTTCACATACCCACAAACATCTGCATAAGAAAAGCCAACTCATCACAGTTCATATTAAATGAAAACCTTTGTCTCTTCAGGATCGTCAAAGCACCCTGCCTCCGGTGATCGAAGTAGCCATTTTCCCAGAAGCCGAGCCGTCGCCTCCTGCTATAACAGGAATAGAGGAAGACCCCGAAGGACTTCTGCTGCCGCCGTTACCGCCTTTCATCAAGAGAGACCCGCCGGAGGATCTGGGTACTGATTTATGTGTGTGTGTGTTTGTTAAGGCTGCTTAAATCAAGCTCGGTCACTTACTTCTAATGTGGGGGACATTTGACAAAAGTAATGAATTTTATTATGATCTTTTTACATTCAGTGGTTGGTAGTTCACTGATATAATCCGTAAGGTTATTCACCATTACGAATGAGAGAGAGAGAGAGAGAGAGAGAGAGGTAGCACAACTAATGTTCAAATATAGACTGTTCTTCAGGCGTACATACTGTAAGTATGTAGCCAGAACTATAAAAAAAAACATGAATTACACAATTTGTTATGTTACCATTTCAAAGAAAATTTAAAATGCTTAAAGCAAAAAAGGCAAAAACAAAATATATATATCCCTCATGGTTCTATAAATGTTATGACACCTTACGAGTGTTTAAAAATTCTGTATCGACATACAGCTTTCCAAATTCCATGACGACACGGAGAACCATTCAAATTCCGCATAAACCTTAACATGGCTTCAATTCTTTCTAGGCAATAATGGATCTACGTCATCTGGACGAAGAGAGCCTAAACCCATGAAGGGCGTGGACAGGGAGCCTAAACCAATCGTCTTCACTACCCAGAAACCCTTAGGTATGTTTCCTTGGCCTAATTTTGAGTGGCTATGCGTCATTAGAATCTCTGGTAGCCCCGTCAGTGCACCTCGTGCGGAGTACCGTAGGCGTTGCTTATGGTTCTTTGCAGCGTGCCTAATTCGGCCTCTACCTGCAACCCCTTTCGTTTCTTTCACTGTACCTCCTTTCATATTCTCTTTTTTCCATCTTACTTTCTACCCTCTCCTAACAATTGATTCATAGTGCAACTGCTTTGAGGTTTTCCTCCTGTTACACCTTTCAAACCTTTTAGGGTCAATTTCCGTTTCAGCGCTGAATGATCTCATAGGTCCCAGTGCTTGGCCTTTGGCCTAAATTCTATATTCAGTTCAATTCACTAGAATCTCTGGAAGGTGGATGATTCCATAAATATGTCGATACAGAGATGTGGCTGTGTTGGTAACAGTTCAGCCAAGATTATTATTATTATTATTATTATTTTTTTTTTTCTTTTTTATTATTATTATTATTATTATGTCGCTGCTGTACCGTTTTGATTATAGTTTGGTCAAGAGAAAGTTGCGTTTACTTGCAATAACATTGCCAAAATAAAGTATTCGTTGTTTATTATTGTTGCTGTTTTTTGACTCTGATAATTATACTTTTGGTTATTAATTAATATACCTGATAACCTACTTAGATTAAAACCCAGGACACACGCATAACCTTTATGTCTGCTACTTCCTGCATGGTCCAAGAGGGCTGTTAAATCCACGATTCAACATTTTAAGTATGAATGGGGCGGTAATTGTTGGTTTTTCTTTTCTTAGAAGTCACACCATGTTAGGGAAACAGCTAAATAAGGAATATATATATATATATATATATATATATATATATATATATATATATATATATATATATATATATATATATATACACATATATATATATATATACATACATATATATATATATACATACATATATATATATATATATATATATATATATATATATATATATATATATATATATATATATATATATATATAATGAAGGACGTTTACCTACAGATCCGGGCACGGGCGATGACAGGGAACCCAAGCCAATGAAAGGAGTCGACAGAGAACCCAAGCCGCTCATTCCTGAGGATGCCCAGGTGAGGAGGAGGACCTGTTTCCTACATACCCGGGGTTGAATTTTTATTTTATTTTTTTTTTTTTTACTTTTCATGTAATGTCAATAATTCATATTTCTTTTTTTTTTTTTACTTTTCACGTAATGTCAATTTCTATAGTTTACAGAAGATACTAATGACTCCATTCATACATTTAGTTGTTTTTCGGGCATCATTGTGGCTCATTGCCTGACTTTATTCAACTGAATAATATCATATAGTGGATACGTTTTATATATTTAGTGCCGGACTTGACCTTTTTATTTTCTTTAGTGTCGAGCGTGAACAAGACGACCACAAATAATTGCAGTCATATATGCTATATATTCATTTTTATCTTGAAATTCATCCTGAGGAAGGAACTGAAATTCCTCGTGTTTATAAGAAAACGAAGTGTTGTGAATTTTAAATCTAAGTTGCTAAGAAGCTTTTAATCATGTTGCCTGAAATATTTACCTTTGAATGTTTTCTTTCATTTAAACTAGAATATTAAATTTCATTTTGCAAAAAAAAAAAAAAAAAATCCTATGTGATTGCATTCTATAAGAACAATTGTTCAAGTTTGTATTTCATCCACGAAATAATTACTTATCAACTGACGAAGTACAAGCGAGCTGACCTAAAACGATGTGGCGGTAATATCAAAAGAAATCACGATTTCCTTGACCTTGATTGGCATGGTTAGAGCATGAACGCAAGAAACGAAAGCTCTCCACCAACCAACTGATGTCACTTTACAACCCACACTTTCACCTTTAGTAAAAAAAAAAAAAAAAAAAACCAGACGAATGCAACCAAAGGCAGAGTACTGTTAAGTCCACTCAACATCCACTAATCCCAATTCTCCTCTTTTTTTCTTTTTTTCTCAAGATGCCCAAACGGAGTAGTAGTGGAGGAGGAGGAGGAGGAGGAAGTGGAGGCAAGACCGTGGAGCTCGGCGTATTCTTTGACCAGGCAGCCTATGACCTCTTCTTCCCTTATTTAGGGTCTCAAGAAGCTCTCACGGACGTCATCCTTGGATATGTCAATGGGGTAAGGAGAGAGAGAGTGTAGGGGGTCCTCTGGAAAGCTTAGAATGCAAGGAGCACGCGCGCGCGCACACACACACACACAGACACACATATATGTATGTATACATATACATATATACTATATATACAGTACATATACACTGCATACAGTCATGAAGCTACAGATGTTGTTTGATATCCAATTCACGCTAGTTCGGGAATATCCCCGATGGGGAAGTATCACTTATAAAATTCCCCTTCGGTGATAATTCCCCATCGGGGATATTCCGAAGTAGCGTGAATTGGATATAAAACAACGTTTGTAGCTTCATGACTGTATATAAATCACGGTGTGATAAAAATTTCAAACACTTTACACATATATACAGTATATTATATATATTTATTTATATACATTACATATATATATATATATATATATATATATATATATATATATATATATATATATATATATATATATATATATATATATATTATATATATGTATGTATATATTTATTAACCTTATCATTTGCACAATATTCTGTGCATTAATACAATTATACTGTAATAACAGGACTTTTCTTGCACAGGATGGTATACCTAAAGGAGATATTTATTCAGAAATAGTCGGCAGAAAAAGTTATCAGACGATGAAGACAGTTAGCCCTGGAAAGCTTGTAATATTTTTCCGAATAAATATCTCTGCAAGATATTACCATCCTGTTTAAATGATATATATATTATTAATATTATATACATATAAATATATATATATATATATATATATGTATATATTTATATATATATATATATATATATATATATATATATATATATATATATGTATTTGTGTATATATATATATATATGTGTGTGTGTGTGTGTGTGTGTGTGTGTGTTACAGCAAAAGCAGAGGGGCAACTGTAGGTCTCCAATTGGAACAGATTGGAGTGAAATTAACCTGGTGTTGCTGATATTGGTTAAGTGAGTGTTATTAGATTACACGAGAATGAAAATTGGTTTTCCAAATAAAAAATAAAAAAGAGAGAGAAAGAGTTCACCTTTTAGCACAGAGTAATCAAATGATGCCGGACATAACCAGAACAGTCATTAACTTCCAATATACGCAGATGAGATCAGTGACATCGGTCCCTGGTCGCATTTTCGGTAGATAGAAATACGAGTATATATGGTATCGACAGACCAGTGTCTCTCTCTCTCTCTCTCTCCTCTCTCTCTCTCTCTCTCCACGCCAAGTCGCCATCTTTGTTTAGGCTGTCCAGTAAAGCGTGATGTTTATTAGATCTTTAACGATGGTTTTCTAATTGCTTCGTTCTCCAATCTACTTCGTTTGCAAAAAAAAAAAAAAAAGGCTCACGTAAGATGTGTTCTGTGTGGATTCCTTTTTGTGTTTTGTTTTTCGAAGTGTGCTATGGATATCAGACACTGATTAATCAGCTGATTTACTTATCATGTACTTATATTTAAATACCTATAAACATGAAGATACAATTATGTTTTCATGATTACATATGTCTCTGTGCAAACACACTCATAGAATATAATATAATAATGTAAATATATATATATATATATATATATATATATATATATATATATATATATGTATTATGATATAATACATATGTATATACTGTATATATATAAAAATATTGATATTACAAAAATAATAATAATAATAATAATAATAATGTATATATATACATACACATATATGTATATTATATATATATATAAATATATATATATATATATATATATATATATATATATATATATATATATATATATATATATATATATATATATATATATATATATATATATATAACTCTACACACAAACATTATACCACTGATGAATTTGGAGAGAGAGAGAGAGAGAGAGAGAGAGAGAGAGAGAAGAGAAACATCAAATCGTCCCACAACCAAACCAACCCACTCAATGAAGGCTCTCCTCCCCTCCTCCTCCTCCTCCTCCTCCTCCCCTCCCTCCCTCCCCCTCCCCTTCCTTTCTGTCTCCCCCACCGGCCGCGGGCGGACAGATCCAGGCGCTCTTCCACCACCCGACGCTGGGGCAGAAGATCCACCTGGTCATCAACTACGTCGAGGTGATGTCGAAGCAGCCGGAGACCCTCCACCACTTCGGGGGCGACCGCGAGAAGCTCTACGAGTCCTTCAGGCTCTACAACGAGAGGAAGAACGAGGAGGCCACCAACAAGGTCGACGGGGATCCGTGGGACATGGGCATCCTCATCTCCGGGTAAGGCCTCTCCAGGCAGCATTCAGCCCTTTTTGGCATCGTGCTCTATACGGGTGGGACGCTGGGTATGGAGGTGGGGTGGATAACGGGTGATGTAGTTGATAGTTCTTCGATTATAATATATATGTATATATATATATATATATATATATATATATATATATATATATATATATATATATATATATATAATATATATATAATAATATATATACATATATATATGTATATATAATTATGTATATATATATATATATATATATATATATATATATATATATATATATATATATATATATATATATATATATATATATATATATATATATATATATATATATATATATATATATATATATATATATATATATGTATATATTTTATGTTTATGATACATATAGTATATATATATACACAGTATATATATATACATATACATACATATATATATATATACATATATATATATATATATATATATACTTTTCCATTGACAAAGTAAAGTAAATAAATTTAAAAATTAATAAATAAGTAAATACGTAAACCAATATTGTAAGTCGATAAGGTAATAAATTGATCCGCCATGCCTTGTTGACTGGACATAGGAGGCCTACAGTACTTAATCAAGAGCTCCAAAGCTGTGATGGAGCACGCGACACCGTTAAAGCTACCATGAACGAATACCGTCTTTCCTCGGATGAATCCGCTCGGTGGAGTTCCGCTAATACCAAGCCGTAAAAAATCCCCTTCTCTGTTCTCTATTCCCTGACTTCTATAACCTTCTTTTTTTTAAGAGGAACTCCTCCAAGACGCGAGTCATTTAGAGTTCAGAATTATTCAAATGAAGCTAATTAAAAAAACTCCAAAATCTACAGCTACTAAATGAAAAGCAGAAAAGGAATCGTCACAGATTAGGATTTTTTTTTATATATTTTCTGTACATTCTGGAGTCAGATTAAGTGCTTCCTTATTTATTCCCCGCTAATGAAAATGTCACGAATAAATAAATAAATACATTAATCAATATGTAAGTAAAAATATAAATAAATACATGAATAACAGATAAAAAAGAGATGATTTTAGCATAGCTGGTTGTTGCCAGTTTTTGCTTAATTTACATGCAATCCGCTATTTTTATAGGATCGAATTTATCAACAGCATAAGATGGATAAAACTCCGTTAGCACTGATCATTTCTCTTCTTGAATCACTTGTAAATGATAATTCACTGCCAGTGTTTGGAGAAAACCGACGAGAGAGAACAGTAAAGACGTATCAAAACCACAACAAAACGAAAAGCATGCAACGTCTGTTGAATGAAAGTGATATCAAGCGTTTCAAAGGTGCTGCACACTGATGTGAAATATCTCGATTCGTTTGTCACTGTTGTTTTTTAAACACTAATAAATGGTCATTGATTCTCGATTCATTATTCACTGTTTTTAACACTAATAAATGGTCATTGATTCTCGATTCATTATTCACTGTTTTTAACACAATAAATGGTCATTGATCCTCGATTCATTCGTCACTGTTTTTAAACACTAATAAATGGTCATTGAATAGTTTTTGTTTTTTACACTAATAAATGGTCATTGATCCTCGATTCATTATCCACCGCTTTTTAAACACTAAAAAATGGTCGTTGATTCTCGATTCATTAGTCAGCATTCTTTGATGCTAATGAATGCTTTTTGATTTACAGCCTCAACTTCTACAGTATAGCGAAACCTGATGGCAGAGCGACGTATTCTACAATGGGTGAGCGCTTTTCAAATCTGGATGAATGAATGAATGAAGTATTTTCTAAAGGAGCAAGTTCTTTACGAGTGTGTGTGTGTGTGTGTGTGTGTGTTTGTATACGCCGGAGTGTGGGTTGATGCTGTTATACCTAAGGATAATGTATACTTACATGACATACTTAATTAGTTTGGGTCTATGTTTAGAGGTTTTTCATCTCTGCTTTGAGTGCGTACTTGATTTTGTACATTTTATATTTTCCTTTAAATGACTGACATTAGAAACATCTCATTCATTTTACTGTACCTCCGTTCATATTATTTTTCTTAAATCTTACTTTCCACCCACTCCTAATAGTTATTTCAAAGTGCAGCTACGAGGGTTTTTCCTCCTGTTACACCTTTTAAATCTTTCTACTACTCTCAATTGGCCCCCTTTCAGTGCTGAATGACCTCATAGGTCCAGGCAGTTGACCTTGGGCCTAAATTTTATTATTCGAATTCCAACACCTGAACTTCTGTTGAAGACTGGCGAAAAATTCCACCTTCAAATACTCCCAAATTCCCCAACTACAGGTCTGGCCGCAGTCCGGGGCGTGTGCCATCCCGGCTACAGCGCCGTCATCGTGGAACTCGGGGCAACAGACACCTGGGGCAAGCCATACCCTTCGGCAGGATTCGCCTCCGTTTACGTCATGGCTCACGAAATGGGTCACAAGTAAGTTGTCTCGAGGTCAGGAGATCTAGTCGAGGTCAGGAGATCTAGTCGAGGTCAGGAGATCTAGTCGAGGTCAGGAGACCTAGTCGAGGTCAGGAGACCTAGTCGAGGTCAGGAGACCTAGTCGAGGTCAGGAGACCTAGTCGAGGTCGGGAGATCTAGTCGAGGTCAGGAGATCTAGTCGAGGTCGGGAGATCTAGTCGAGGTCAGGAGACCTAGTCGAGGTCAGGAGATCTAGTCGAGGTCAGGAGATCTAGTCGAGGTCAGGAGATCTAGTCGAGGTCGGGAATCTAGTCGAGGTCAGGAGACCTAGTCGAGGTCAGGAGACCTAGTCGAGGTCAGGAGATCTAGTCGAGGTCGGGAGACCTAGTCGAGGTCAGGAGACCTAGTCGAGGTCGGGAGATCTAGCCGAGGTCAGGAGACCTAGTCGAGGTCAGGTGATCTAGTCGAGGTCAGGAGATCTAGTCGAGGTCAGGAGATCTAGTCGAGGTCAGGAGACCTAGTTGAGGTCAGATCTAGCCAAGGTCAGGATGCCTAGTCGAGGTCAGGAGATCTAGCTTAAAAGTCAATTGCTTTTTTTCCGGTCTGCTTGAAAATAACATAGAAATACTGAGTGCGAAGTATGCATGCTCCAACTGACACACTTGCTTATAGTTACGATAGTTATTGAACGATACTGAGTCTCATTAATACTTGGATGAGTAACAACTAACAAGTGCCAGACGAAATTAGCGAATGAACTCCCCTGACCTTAACTGAAATTAACGACAGACCCCATGAGTCCGATACAAGCAGCAGTGGTTTACGGTGGGCCCAAAATGCCAAGAAACACGAGCGATATATATATATATATATATATATATATATATATATATATATATATATATATATATATATATATATATATATATATATGTATGTATGTATATATATATCTATACACACACACATATATATAGCATTCCTTCCCATTTTAGCTTGGGTATGCTGCACGATGGGTATGGCAACTCCTGCCCCAAGAATGGCTACGTGATGTCTGCCTCAAGATCCACCAGCGGCGAGACGAACTGGTCCTCTTGTTCGAGGGAAATTATCGAAACTATGACGTGAGTTACAACTTCAAAGTAAAGCAGAGAGGAATAACTGAGTTTTTTTCTGCTAGCTCCGGTAATTTAATATTTTCTTGTTTCAAAGAGTTATTTCCAACTGGCTAATAAATTTCTCATGTTGCCTTTTAGGTGTCTCCCTCTAAGGGTGTCCCTTCTGTGGGAGGTGGCCCCTTATAGACTCTTACTGTTGTAACTTTTCATCTATTCCCTTTTGTTATTGAATTATCTTGCTTTAACTGTAACTTTTCATGCCTTAGCGAATTCTCCTACTTGGCCCAGCGCGAGTCGAGAAGTGCAAGAGAGACCACCACTTTATAATACAAATAATAATGAATCATTTGATCTTTGATAACCCTCCATTTACCCCTTAGAGCGCCCTGTTTAGATGACGTGCCCTCCGAACCGTCGGTGCACGACCACAGCATCTACGAGCAACTGCCGGGGCAGAGTTGGGATGCCTATGATCAGTGTCGGGTCTTCTTGAGGGACGATGACGCCACCCTTTACAATGAGACGATTGGCGCGGTACGGGTCATCTTTTGACGTCCTTAATCATATATTTTACAGTGTTTGGGATAAAGCGTTGTTTTCGAGTCGATAGGAGTAATTACTTTATCACACTGTATCACATATTCTTTGAATGATGGATGCGCATACCTTTTTGGAGAGAGAGGAAAAAAAAAACTTCAAGCTGTAAATTTTTCGTGGAGACAAAGAACTTTTGTTTATTTTTTTTCAGTAGAATGTCGATGTAATTGCAAAAGGCACCATCACTCCGCATCGAGGTGATAGGTTAAAGAAGAATGTTTTCCATAAATTTCAAACGAAAATAAAATCAAATAAGTACAAAAAAGGAGAAAACATACCATTATCATTTAGATAAAAAAGCTGCTTGAAATAAAAAAAAGGTCACCTGATGATATTGTGCATATTTTCACAGACACTTTCAACATAACCCACTTTTTTCTCCTTATGAATAAAACTGTTTTATCCACATATAAGAAAACGCCTGTGAAGAAGTACTCAGATCATCAGCCTTGCGAAGTCATTATAGATTCATATAAGTAATTAATAATCATCAATATATTTGAACAGGACGTGTGTCAGACCGTCATGTGCAGAAGCCCTCATCGAATCGGCTACTTCAAAGCAGGACCCGCTCTTGACGGTACCTACTGCGGCAACGATAGAGTAAGTGGTTCCGCAAGTCGGGTGGTTGGAAACGCGACAGTAGAAATGCGTATTGGGGTTTGTCAGAAAGAGATTTTTGGTGTTTAGTCACAATTCAGTGCGAGGAGAGAATAAGTATCTCTTAATTGGTTTTGAAGGAAAAATAGTATTGATGACTGAGAAGTTACACACACACACACACACACATATATATATATATATATATATATATATATATATATATATATATATATATATATATATATATATATATATATATGTATATATATGTATATTTATATATATATACTGTATATATATATATACACACACATAAATACATACACATACATACATATATATATATATATATATATATATATATATATATATATATATATATATATATATATATATATATATATATATATATATATATATATATATATATATATTTATATACATATATATATATTTTATATAATATATATTAATCATATATAGACATATTATATATTTGAAATAGACAGCATACGTTTTATACGGGGTTAATCATAGACTTCCCAGGTTTACATTGTAGTCGAGCTGGCAGCCCTTTTAATATGCTGATTCTCTTATTCACCGAGACCTGTTTTTAAACTAATAATGCAGCTTTCCAATTCACTTTTTTTTTTTTGCAGTGGTGCATCGCAGGGACGTGTACGCCCTGGCCATCTGATCGCACCCCGAAGGTGGTCATGGGCGGCTGGAGCTCCTGGGAGCACACGGAGTGCTCCTCTGGATGCATCGAGGGCGGCATGGGCGTACAAGTAAGCACTGAAGGAAAGATCAACGAAATATGGAGAGAAATCTGCATAATTATTAGTTACCTTCCTAAACCCCGCATGGGGGTAATGCCGTCAGTGCGCCTCACGCGGAGCACTGCAGGTAACATTTAAGGTTCCTTGCAGCGTTACTCCGGCCCCTAGCTGCAGCCCATTTCAATCCTTTCACTGTAACTCCGTTCATATTCTCTTTCTTCCATCTGACTTTCCGCCCTCTCATATCAATTGTTTTGCATTGCAACTAATAGGTTTTCCTCCTATTACAACCTTTTAAAGGCTTCTGCTCTAAATTTCCCTTACGGCTCCGAATGACCTTATAGGTCCCAGGGCTTGGCCTTTGGCCTAAATCTTATATTCCATTCCATTCGGTTCTGTATGTGTTTGTGTTGGAAGGGGGCGAGATGTATTCTGATTTCAATTTACATCTACATCTGCTAATGGCTACCCATTGTGTGTCCAAGATTATTTTTACATTTTTTGCAATAATTCCAACCTCTTTGGGTTTCACGATTCTTTCTTTTATAAGGCAGGCCAGTCGATTTCTTCAGTGATAGGACGTCTCTCTCTCTCTCTCTCTCTCTCTCTCTCTCTCTCTCTCTCTCTCTCTCTCTCTCTCTCTCTCGTCTTTTGCGATTCCCTTCTGGTTGGGCTCAAAGAGGGACATTAATCTTGCCACTAATTTGACACTTGCAAACAGGAGGATGAGACTGATGGCATCTCCTCAAATATTAATTTTGTTTTTCCATGGATTGTATTTTTATTTTATAGGCGACTGTTTACAACCACCCACTACCGAGCCTTGGAATTCTCTCTCTGTTTAAGTTTTCTCAGACTTTTGCAACCCTTCACCCTGTAAAAACTAGTTGTATCGCTACCTTCGATTCTAGGCTACAAAACTGGACTGACTCTGGTACAGGACGTGAAGTAAAATAATAAAAATTAAAACAGAAATGAAAGCAGCAATCGGACAAGAGAAGCAATGACAAAGAAAATTTAAATGCAATAGTTTTTGTGGGATTTGAAGCATATTCTCAGATCGACAGGAGAAAATTAAAACTGTGTTTTCTGTCACTATCAGTGCAGTTTTCAAATTTGCTTTTTCTTTTACATCCACGTTTTTTTCATTATCATCGTATTTTCTTTAAAGTTTCGTTTTTGTTTAAATTTGATTTCCATATAACCAGTTTTCCTCCTGACTCTCCCTGAAGCTCTATTTTTTCCTCGAGTTAAAATTCTATTCCCGTCCTTTATTTTTTTCCCCTTCCGTGACTTCCAATTTGGACGAAGGATGAAGGGTTATTCTAGATTTCCTCTTTGACCTCTTTCCTGATAATCTTTCACAACTTAAACAAGGTTTCACATGTTTATTTAAACTCATCACAATTAAAAAATAAACTGATCTGTGTTAATGGAATTGGAATTGGAATCTAAAATTTCAGACCAAAGGCCAAGCTCTGGGGGGACCTATGAGGTCATTCAGCGCTGAAAGGGAAACTGAGGATAAAGACGTTTTTAAAGGTGCAACAGGAGGAGGACCTCGCAGCTGCACAATGAAACAATTTATTAGAGAGGAGAGAAGTAAGATGGGAGAAAGATAATATGAGCGGAGGTACGGTAAAATGAATGAAAGGGGTTGCAGCTAGAGACCTGAGGCAGGGACGCTGCAAAGAACCTCGAGTAATGCCTACAGAGCACCGCGAGAGGCGCACTGATGGCACTAACCCCCTGCTGGGGATTCTGTGTTATTTCCCGACGATCAAAATAAATCAGAATAGTAAATATTGTGTAGTGATACTTTTTATTTCAAGTAAATTAAATAACTTCGTTTCTAGAATTAATTCCTTTCAAATAATGACGAACGTTCTCTTGCCATATTTCTACTCTGAATCCATTAAGCACCTCTCTTTAAAAGTGTAATTTTTAATTATTATTTTTTTGTTTGCAATATGTAGTCATTAGGCACCTCTCTTTAAGAGTGTGTTTTTAATTATTATTTTTTCGTTTGCAGTATGTAGTCCTTTTATATGGAATTATATTTAGTTTCAGTTTAGACACTGAAGTATTAATACCGTATTCTAGTATTATTGGTTTTTATTAAATTTTTCAAGTGATAACAGGACAAAATAACATTACTGCTGCTGAAACTTAAGTCAACAATATCAAATCTAGAATGATAATCCTGACATTAGAGTCTAACTTGAAAGTAAGCTTTAAATAACCGAATATCTTTTTTTATGTCACGTAACTATTCAATAAACTGAACGTTTTTCTCTAATGAAATTAATATCCTTGTTTTGAGAAGTACATCATTGTTTTCACTGAAATGAATATATATACTTTACTGAGGTAAATATATCCTTTTCCACCGGTGTCCCTTTCACGTGAAGAGAATTTTTCTTTTTTTATTTCAAATGAATATTTTCATGAAGTTGCTTCTCTCTCTCTCTCTCTCTCTCTCTCTCTCTCTCTCTCTCTCTCTCTCTCTCTCTCTCTCTCTAGGTTTCGCGTCGCAAGTGCACGGATCCTAAGCCCCAAAACACAGACCAACGATGTCCCGGACTGGAAACGACCCTTAATGTGTGTGACGACATGAAGGTAGGTTTGAAATCCTCGTATGTATATATATATATATATATATATATATATATATATATATATATATATATATATATATATATATATATATATATATATATATATATATATATATATATATATATATATATATAAATATATATTATATATATATGTATATAAATATAAATATATATATAAGTATATATATAAATATATATATATATATATATATATATATACACATAAATGTACATGAATTTTTATCACATCACCCTGATATTTTTTACTCACAAACATCAGGATACAAATTTCGTTTTGTACCAAATTCGACCTACCTCGGAAATATTAACGAAGGGGAATTATAACTGATAAGTGGTATGTACGTATGCACAAAAACATGTACATCATTTCTGTGATTATATACATGTACAGATTTATATACTGAAAAGGAGGTAGCTTCCATTTTTGCCTTTTATTTATCACCACCCCTTTCACAAACCCACTCGACTCCCATCCTCATTTTCTTCCCACCTCTACCCCTTGCAGGTATGCAACGGCAAACGGCTCTCAATAACCTCTTACGCCGACGAGAAGTGCAAGGAATTCTCCCAGGTGGTGAAGGACCTTAAAGCTGTAGGGGCACAGGCCCCCCATAATCCAGGTAAAGGGGGCTGAAAGGTAATGAGCGGGATAATCGAGTTTCGGATGAGGATGGATGGTGGTTTGGGCTGATGATCTGAATACGGCCGCTCGAACTGGCTGCGGTGCTGCGGTTTTCCTGGGAAGGAGTCCGGTAGACGCGCTGGTTTTTCCGGCTGGGAGTTAGGTAGATACGCTGGTTTTTCCTAGCTGCGAGTAAGGAATGTAAGCTGGATTTTCTAGCTAGGGGTAGAGTAGATACGGTGGGTTTCCTGGCTAGAGGTAAGGTGGTTTTCCTAGCTAGGAGTAAGGTGGATCTGCTGGTTTTCCAAGCTGGGAGTGAGGAGTTAAGCAGATACTTTGGTTTTTCCTAGGTAGGAATGTAAGCTGGATTTTCCAGCTATATAGTAGATATGGTGGGTTTATAGGAAGTAAGTTGGTTTTTCCTAGCTAGAAGTGAGGTGGGTCTGCTGGTTTTTATAACTGGGAGTGAGGTAGATAAGCTGGTTTTTCCAGCTGGGAGTAAGGTAGATATGCTGGTTTTCCAGCTATATATACATATATAGGCTGGTTTTCCAGCTATATATATATATATATATATACGCTGGTTTTACATACATATATAGTTATATATATATATGGTATAATATATATATATATATATATATATATATATATATATATATATATATATGTCTATATATATATATATATATATATATATATATATATATATATATATATATATATATATATATATATATATGTGTGTGTGTGTATGTATATATTTTCTAGCTAGGAAGAAGGTAGACACTGGTTTTCCTAGCTAGGAGTAAGGTTGATACGCTGCGTTTTCAAGCTAGGAAGTAAAGGTAGATATAACTGGTTTTCCTAGCTACGTGACGAAGAACGGTTGAACGCTGTTCCGAAGCAGAGCAGGTAAAAATTTAAATGTAAACCCTGGGACGAGAGAGGATGCGAGAGAGAGAGAGAGAGAGAGAGAGAGAGAGAGAGAGAGAGAGAGAGAGAGAGAGAGAGAGAGAGAGGCGCCAATTAGAGGGGAGTCAAAACGTTGGAGAGAGTGTAAATAAAATAGAAAGGGATGGAGAGCACGAACTTTTCCAGCGTTCCATTGAACCTTGTAAAAAAAAAAAAAAAAAAAAACTTTTAGGAGATTTGTAAAAAAAAAAAAAAATGGAAAAGGTTAAAAAAAAAAAACGAGACAAGAGGAATTCCATGCAAGTTATTTCCGACCAAATAGCGGGACAATACCGTAAATTATGTGACATTTTTACCCTGAGGTAACACCCCTTGTGTGAAATTGCTGGTTCTACAGTACTAAGGAGAATAAATTCGGATATTCTTAGAAGGATGTTGGAAGTAGGGTTGAAAGTGGAATACGGGATGAGGTGGAAAGATCAAAATTTTCCTTTTATTTGCCACTCTTTAGGTTAATCTTGTTTTTCCAAAGAATTTCCCTTAGATCGATCATTGAACGCATTACAATTTTCCCTCTTTCACTTTAAAGTTGTGCTTCATGGTCAACCTAATTCCTGCCTTCTAACTTACCGTAGTACCCACCCCCATTTCTAGCTTGATCGACGGGGTCTATTCTATCCTCACGAAATCAGACCCCATTCAAACGACGTTCCAAGAGGTATCATCAACGCAGTTGCGAGGAGGATATTTTGTTACGTGTCAGCATATCTGAGTTTTAATAGGATATTTCGAAAAAAAAATCAAAAAATTTTGGCGGAACCTGATGTCAGCATTCGTTGGGCGAGTCCCTCTACGAGTTTTTTTTTTTATACTTCTGAAGAGTGAAAATGTTACTATGCTGCTGATACAGTCCCTTTGACTTATTAGTTGTGTTTGCTTATATTTTTCTAGTGTGAAATGTGAAAATTTTATGCTTATGCTGAAATAAGTATCATTCTTGTCTTACTGTATTTAATAGGTAATACTCTTCATATGATGCTGAAACTCCTGTTTGATTTATTCAATTATATTTTCATCAAATAAATTCTGATAAGTAATACAACTAGCATCAAGTCCAAATAATTCCTATGACTGCCAAGCCCCACTTCACCTACTCCCAGCATAAAAAAACCTGACAAGTACCACCATTAATATTCAGTCGAAACGTCCAATCCCATTACACCTGCCTAATCGTATTTACTCATCCATTTCCAATACATCCAATTTCCCCCCTCTCCCGGCAGATCGCATTTGGCAGGCCTGCGCCATCTTTTGCCAGAGGGCCTCGGGCACTTGGTATTCTCCCAGGACCGACCTCTCTCATCTCCCCCACTTCGACACATACTTCCCAGATGGCACTGCCTGTCACACGGAAGGCAAGATAGAGTTCTATTGTCAGCGGCACCAGTGCCTCCCCAGGGTAACTTTCCAGGCTCGCGGATGTTTTTATTTGTTTATTCGTCCACTTATCTTGCTGTCGCAGTCGGGATTTTTTGTAGGAATGAGCTCTTTCGATTGTCAGTATATGCGAAAGATCGTGCGAGGGAAATGTCTTTGGAAAGGAGGGCTGGCTAATGAATTAATTGGCCTTATTTATTTTTTTTATTTATTTATTTATCTATCTATTCATTCATGCATTTACTTATTTATTAACGTTTATTTACTTATTTATCTATTCACTTATTTCTTTCGCCACGGCGATTCTACATAGCCTGAGATTCTATAGGATTTTATGCTTGTCAGTGAACGCATTTTACACGGATGTAAGCGTAAAGCAATGCCGACCAATTTGTTGAATCGAATACATTGCCAGTTTTTGTTGAATTTATGGTCACTCTGTAACCACGCTCAAATTATTAGGGGTATGGGTCGTTGGTCTGATAACTCAGGGGGTTATTGGTACAAAAAAAAAAAATTGAGAAACTTCGTCATTGTTTACAATATATAGCTATTATTAATCTTTATTAACAACAAGAGCAAGGCTTGTTATAAGAATGGAGAATTCAGCTCATTAAGAAACACGATTTTGAAAACCGCTTTAACTCTGTCTTTTATGAAAGGGTTACATATAAGAACCCACAGATGCAGTAGCGACTTGTACCACGGAATAGAGCAAAAATACTTGCTTAAGGACTGGTTCTTAACCTATAGCCCATCAAATATCCTGTACGCTATTAGGCAGCTGTCCTATAACTGTTTCGACGCAAGTTTACATAAATCAGTACATCAAATTAGAAAACCGACCCGTTCTCCCTGCAAGCTGACACTGAAAACAGAAAAGTTTTGATTTGAGAATAATCCTTTATAAAATGGCGCTGCATTTTCCAGATATTATTTAAATTGTACACACTAGAAACCTTCTTACGAACCTTTGGAAAGTGAGAGACAAATCAATATACCCTATTATCAATTCTTAATTATGATAATAACTACGTGTAGGCTATAGCAGCTTATGACTTCCACTTGTACAGGGAGAGAGATGAATCAACAACGCTACAATAGCTACTGAATGTTACCCAGGTTTAGCATGGAGATATATAGTTTAATGCTTCCTGTTCCATATTCTAATTAGAGAGCATTACCTTTCTACTGGACCTTTTTCCTTTTCCTGGGCAGGGTGAGAGACAAGCCAAGGAACTGCAAGAACCTGACCCAGAGTGGGACGTCCACGTGTACCAAAACGCCCCTCCCAGACCCTCTAACAACACGGTGCCAGAACAGGTTGCCCGGATCTTCGAGCTCTCAGAAAACATGGATCCAATTCAGGTGAGAAGATAATCTATTTTCCGAGTAAAGTTCATTTCAGGTGGTCAAAAAAAAAAAAAAAAAAAAAGGGGGGGGTGTTGACCAGGCGGCCTTGGGACAAGAAATGAAAGCCATGAACAATAGAAGGGCATAGCGTGGGACTAGCTACCTCATCCCAAAGAAGCTCAATAATGTGCCTTTTGGCGTCACCATCTTGAAAAGTATAAAGAAAGAGTATAGTGATTAATATAGTGATTAATACACACACAGATATATACATACATATATATATATATATATATATATATATATATATATATATATATATATATATATATATATATATATATATATATGTATATATACATAATCTGTGTGTGTGTTCGTGTATGTGTCTGTGTGCGTGTGGGTATGTCTGTTGTCTGTATGCTTAAAGACTCGCATATACTAACACAACGTGACATTGCACGCCTTTTAACATGTAAGTTTAGTTGTTTATTCCGACTTTTCCTTCTGTGCTTTGGCAGCAGGCAGAAACAATAAACAATTAGTACTTTTAGCATAAAAGTATTTAGAATTTTCAGTGTCCACAGAATATTTGCTAAATAAGTTTTCAATCAAGAAGTTTACAAAGTTGCGAGGAAACTTAGTCTGTAAAATGTCTGTTTTAATTAAGTTCCTCAAACTTTTTCGTTTATTTGTATTAGAATGGCTTTTTTTTTTTTTTTAGCTTCGTAGGATGATGTGAGTTTTTGACAGTTCTGTTTCAGTGGAAAATCATTTAGACTTATTTTTTTACAATTTTGACGGAAAATTTCATCTTGTCAAATGTTAACCTGTTATCAAATGATAACCTGGTATTGAATGATAACCTGTTATTAATGATAATTAAATGATAAGCTACACAAGTCGGGCAGACAGAAGAGGAAAATATACTGGAAATATTAACGTCCCCGATATTCTTGACTCCACGTTAACCGCAATTAAACGTATATTTTTTCTTTCCATTCTGCTCGTGTCGTTTGAGAGACCTTTGCATGACTGAAGTCAATATTGCTCCTTAATTCAATGCATGCATATCAAGGATTGCTCCATTATTTTTGGTTAGATGCCATGCAGTCTCCATCAGACTGGTGATTGTAAAACATTATCAATTTCATTTAATGGATTTTATGTTTCATCAGAGCTTCAGTCAATACGTTTTTCAACAGATAAACAGCTTTCTTCTTAACTAAAGCAAAAGGTATTAATATTTTTATCTTTATATATATATATATATATATATATATATATATATATATATATATATATATATATATATATAAAGGCAAATGCCACAGTAAAAAGTGAAACAAAGGAGTGGTTGCTAGGCCTTTCGACACACGGTCCTTTATTACTAGACCGTGTGTCGAAAGGCCTAGCAACCACTCAGTTGTTTCACTCTTCTTTCGTGACATTTGCCTTTATTTTACATTCATCACGTTCCATACCTTCGTGAATCAGTTACACACACACACACCTACACACACACACACACACACACACACACACACACACACATATATATATAGCAAAACTGAACAAACACATGGGAAAAATTGAGCGAGTGTTATTCTGACTGCAAAGCCGCGAAAGATTCCCTCTCGAACCCCGCCAACAAAAATCAATTATCTTTGATTTTCTCCTCATTATTTTCTACTACCTCAGAAAGAGCCTCTGGATCTGACCCACGAGGACGACGAAGACCTCTGGGAGGACAACGACTACTACCATCCCCACTAAACAGCTCTTCAACATTGCAATTTGGCTGCAATTTAACCCTTCAAGAACCTTCACGTTCGCAAAGACAGCAGACAGGGGCATTGTTATGGGCGGATTCTGACTTGCACTGCTGTCACCTTTTCAAAGTTGCTTTTCAACTTTACATTAAAAAAAAATGATGTTTACGGGGAACGTCGACGGCATAAGGTCCCATTATAAGGCAGGTGACAGTAGCTACCTTATGATTTTAGGAATTCGCTTCAAATTTTTACCACTTATTATAAGACTGATACTGAAAATGCCACTCACAGGGCGGTAAATGCGGTGAACGAATATGTAAAAAAACCACAACAAAATTTTGTTTAGCAATAATACTTCAGGACACGTTTATTTAGGCCTAAACCAGTCCAAAAATGTTAATATCTAAAATTCGATAATTCCTCGGAATTCGGCGGTCGGCGTTCCCATTATCGGTGTTGTGGAGATTGGCGTTCATGGAGTGCCTTTAAGCGGATAGCTATAGTGATTCATCAATCTGTGGTTATAAAGGATAATGGTGAATCATGTTGCTTGGTGAATCGCGTTCACTGGAATTCTGGTGTTGGGTTGGAGATGATTCATTCGTCTCTTATATCAAAATTGTGTGTTCATATGAATGCGCCTCTATATCAGTACTGCACTACAATAAGAGAGAGAGAGAGAGAGAGAGAGAGAGAGAGAGAGAGAGAGAGAGAGAGAGAGAGAGACCCACTTTAATTTTACAGTCTAATAGAAAATTATTTCAGAACATGGGGGTTTACAACAATTCTTTGAATGTTCAAGGTATGCCCATGTAGCTAGAGAGAGAGAGAGAGAGAGAGAGAGAGAGAGAGAGAGAGAGAGAGAGAGAGAGAGAGAGCAGTGACGCAAGTAGAGATCAACTTGTTTATGAAGTAGAGCCGTGTGTTTCAAGATGTTATACTGTATATACAGACGAGTTTTAGTTAATTACAAGTTATTGGCAAGATTAAGATTGTCCTAATCCTTTTCACGCATAAAAATTATATTAAATCTGATAAGATTCACTGACTGGAAACTAGAAAATCCTGAAAAAATTAAGACTTGAACCAAAGATGTAGACAGAAGTGCCGAAATCTAATTCTAATAAGAATCACAAGTTACGGTAAAATTCCTGAAAAATGCAACAGAACCGAGCACAGTCTGGAGCAGTCTGCTGTGATTGGCAGTGGGTCACAATGATGCATAAATAAAAATGACTTCAGTCTGGGGAAAGTGTTCCAGCGTCAGTCATCCGAACTCAGGCGTGAAACAACAGTCTGCTGTGATTGACAACGGGTCTCAGTCATTTATAATAAAAATGACTTCAGTCTGGGAAGTATTGGCGCACCAGTCATCCAGATTCAGACGTGAAACGCTAGGCTTGATATCCGTTCAATTACCACCAGAAATTACGTCCTGATATAATTTGTAATCCAATAAAGGAGCCGTAAGGTAATGCTGTCAGCTCAGAGGAAATTACATTGCTTAATATGACGTGACTTTAATTGTTTGTTACACGTGCGTGGCAATCTGCGTCGTCAGAGATTTGGGGATGTGGGCCTTCAGAGCTAAGTGAATTACAGCTTTGATTTCATTTTCATTTTTTGTATTTGTTATTTCGTGCCATTATTATTATTATTATTATTATTATTATTATTATTATTATTATTATTATTATTATTATTATTATTATTTACAATAATAATAAATTCACTATATCATGATAAATTGTTATGTGATAAAAATCCAGTTATATAAATAAGTTGTATCAGTATTTACAGTATATAACCATGGATTATTATTATCATTATTATTATTATTATTATTATTATTATTATTATTATTATTATTATTATTATCAATTCACAATGTAATGATAACCTGTTATGTAATAAAAATCCAGTTATATAAATTAAGTTGTGTTACTATTTATATAACCGTGGATTATTATTATTATTATTATTATTATTATTATTATTATTATTATTATTATTATTATTATTATTATTATTATTATTATTTCAGAAGAATATGTTCACTGGTAAAATGTCTTTGTTATTGTTGTTTCGTTATTTTGGAATTAAAACAACATACTGAATACTATTTGAATTTCCTCAAATTTCCATTTTACTGCACCAGTTCAAACATAGCAAGAATATACAATTTATAATGAGTGTCCTTTCGAAATGTTAAGGTTAGCGTAATTCCTACTTAAAATAAAAAACCTTTGTACTTTAAGCTTAAAGCGACTGTGAAACGATATGAAATATTACTGTAAAACTGATGGAGCATTTGAACAACTTCTGGCTTGTCCAGGAACAATGGCAACTTGAAATACTCTTGCCTGAGAAACAAATCGGCACGAATTTGGGGAACCATGACTTTTATTTAAAAATTTTTTTAGTTTTCTGTAAAAGAAAACTATTGTGCTGGCTTTGCTGTCCGTCCTAACTTTTTCTGTCCGCTCTCAGATCTTAAAAACTATTGAGGCTAGAGGGCTGCAAGTTGTTATGTTGATCATCCATCTTCCAATCATCAAACATACCCAATTGCAGCCCTCTGGCCTCGATAGTTTTTATGCTATTTAAGGTTAAAGTCTGCCATAATCGTGCTTCTGGCAACGATATAGGATAGGACACCACCAGCCCGTGCTTAAAGTTTCATGGGCCACGGCTCATACAACATTGTACCGAGACCACCGAAAGATAGATCTATTTTCAGTGGCCTTGATTATACACTGTAGCGGCTTTACAGAAAACTCGATTGCGCCGAAAAACATTGGAGCAGTGTTTACTTGTTTTTATTTTCACTAAAAGAGCATAGACATAGAACAAACAACTGGTTTTTCATCACGAATTATTAAATGTTATTAAATCCATAGTACTTTGAAATTAACAATATGTTGCGAAGGTAGTATATCCCCAGAGAAAAACGATGGTGAGAACTGAACCCTGAAAGATATATGAGGAAAGATTTCTCGTTATATAACCGTGAAAGAGGGAATATTCAAATGCCCAACACCAAAGGATGGAATACTGAAGCCCCATTCAGAAGAATAAGAAGCTGAGATTACCCTGAATGAAAGCTAAGAATTTTACTTATCAAATCGTGAAAGAGCCTTACACGGGTCGGGGCTCGTCCATTGAATGGCCAATACCAAGAAGTACATTTCTCATAAATTACCTTGTACTTTGCTGTTACTGATTTACCAAAAATCCCATTCTGAAATAGTCAAGGTAATATCTAAGTATTCCTCCGAACTGTGAAGTATATACATTACTTTTGCCTGCTGAATTTTACCTGAAAACCCGCGGATCTTATTCATCGCGGCACAAAAGTTTCAAGGTAAGTAAAATACAAGATACGAGATATAAGATTCTTTACACACTGAACCGACTAGTTCCGGAGACGCGGCCGTTTAACGACGAAGACTTCAATAATTATCTGGATCTGGTACAAGACCTTTACGTAAGGAATTCCCCGCACGAGGTCTCAGCTTTAAGTTGAAGGGTACACAAAAGGGCCGCTGATGGAAAATGAAGTTGGGAACGGTTCAGGTGATGTCGGGTGATGGAACTGAATATTATCTTGTTTCTCCGGGAGAGAAAACATCTCTATCTCATGGCGAGAGGAGTCTTTGATTTGTCATAAAATCGAATTTAAATACTCTTGTCAATTTCGCTTTTACCACGCGTTTCAGGCAAGGAACCGTTTCCGCATAGACTTTTACTTGATTATTTCATGTTTCTTTATTTATCATTTGAATAAAATAAGTTTTTTGTTTTTCTTTTAGTGTCTTGTCTCACTCACAGCATTTTGAAAAGGGTATGGTTATTGCGTTCTGTACATTATCTATCAGCGTTTATGTTATACTTTTAATTGATTCAAAGTTAGAAACAGAAATGACTCAAAAAATGAATTCAAAACCTATAAAACCTGTATGTATATATACATATATACACACTATTTATCACATCACGTGATTCATACACAATCACACTACAAACGTCATTTAATATCACCTATAAATTCCCTTCGGTAACATATATAAATATATTATATAGTGAATTGGATATTAAAGGATATATATATATATATATATATATATATATATATATATATATATATATATATATATATATATATATATATATATATATATATATATATATATATATAATCATCACTACCGTCAGGTTTTCTCTGACTTCTGTCACTTATTTGATTCACTCTTATCTATTTATTTTTTCGTTTTCTTTTCTCCACCTTCTCACATTTGGGAATTCTATTATAGAAAATCTTGCATTTCAAGTTATAAAAGGCTTTCCAACGCGTTTCGTATGGACGACTGCTCACTCTGAATAATAATAATAATAATAATAATAATAATAATAATAATAATAATAATAATAATAATAATAATAATAATAATAATAAATAAATAACGTTTTTGCTGCCGAACTCTGAAACAGAGAAGTATGTCTTCTAAATCCCTAATCCTTTGAGAATGTGGAATTCGTATTCTGATTAGATAACATACATAGCGTCAAGATAACGTCTGGGAACTGAATTATGGCCTGTGCTTAGACAAAGTGAGCTGGGCTTCTCAGAGATTAGATAAACATCCCTCGGGATTCAGAGATAAACAGATTAAATTACACTTCCATTCATAGTAGCAGTCTGCGCAGGATTTTTTTTTTATCTACGTGTTACAGGAGCATAAAGAACAGTCAAAGGACTTTGGGGGAAATATTCAGTAAAAGGATTTTCAGAAGTGATTAGCTACAACTGAAGAACATTTGTATGTGTTGTATTCGTTTACAAATGCATTGTATGAACTGCTGAAGTTTATTCGATAACAAGGCCAAGCAATGGTGTAGTGGCTAATGAAAAGGGAGACGAAGGGTTAAGTAAATTCTGCCATCTATTCCTCGCCGATGCGTAGAGAATTTCTTGGTTTACTTGCTAACCGCGAATTAATTTGGATTTTGTTATCCCCGTCAACAAAGTAAAAACTTAAAGGGGTTGTAGCTGACCATATCTGCCTAAGAGACGCTGTAGAGAATCTAAGTAATGTCTACAGTGCGCCGCGTGAGGTACACTGACGGCAAAACCCCCCCTACGGGAATTCTACAACAAAATAACTACAGATATGTACCTCCAGTCCTCAGAAATTTTAGCTTTTTAAATATCTTGTCATATCTATAATGACAGTTACACCACACCAAACAGGTTACGCAGCTGATTACAAAAATTCTGTGCTCATTCGATAACAAGTGAAGAATTCTTTCCGAATCGATTCAGTTTAATTTCTAAACACGGGTATCGTGTCAGTAACCGCAGTCATTATCGTGACATCTTAGTAATGACAGAGTAACGCTTATTAAACAAGTCTTCTCATTTCTCAAAACACTTACAAATGACAGGGAAATGTTATAGGTTGCTGCAAATGCATTTGGAAATAACTGCCAAAGTTTTTGCAGTTCCTCGTGTCTCGTTCTGACATACAGTTAAGTGTATACATCAGAGCTGAAAAAATGGAATATAGAATTTAGGCCAAAGGCCAAGCACTGGGACCTATGAGGTCATTCAGGGCTGTAACGGAAACTGACAGTGAAAGGTTTGAGAAGTGTAAGAGGAGGAAAACCTCGCAGTTTCACTATGAAACAAGTGTTAGGGGAGGGTGGCTAGCAAGATGGAAGAGAGAATATGAACGGAGGTACAGTAAAAGGAATGAAAGGGGTTACAGCTAGGAGCCGAAGGGATGCTGCACACAACCTTAAGTAATGCCTACAGCGCACCTTGTGAGGTGCACTGACGGCGCTACCCCTCTACAGGGACATCAGAACTGTGATAGAGAGAGAGAGAGAGAGAGAGAGAGAGAGAGAGAGAGAGAGAGAGAGAGAATACGCTCCACTTCAAGGAGGAACCTTTGGTGTCATGAAGTTCGTCTTGACACTCCATTTCCCGACATTATTCTCAAGTTGTTATTCGCATCTTCCTTTCAACTTCTTCCTGGCTTTTTTTTCCTTTTTTTTTTTTTGTATTTCCACGGGACGGAAAATGGAATATTGATCGCTTGAAGGCATGCGTCTCGAAAACAGCATTCCGTTGCTAAACTTGGGTCTGACTAAAATGCCACGTCTAGAGAGGACCTCTATTTTTTTTATTATACTCTCATAATTAATTTCCTAAATTCATTAATTTTTTATAGATGCATTTCTATATGTATATAGTGCTTATGCAGTTATTAAGTATGTTTATCTTCCAAGCGTATACAAAAAAGATAAGAGACATTTTTTTTTGTCATTTACACATACCTGCACATTTGCATAATTTCATTACCGTTTGAGGTCATACGGAAAATATAATCATTTTCCCTCGGTTTGAACGAAAACGAGATTTTATTTCGTCGATTTTAGTTGTGTTTATTTTGAACCATTAAATTTATGGTTGCTGTGCTGGAATTTTAAAGCTGATGAGAATCAGTGTGACACCCGACGCTGTGACACTTTGTCACAACACACACACACACATACACATACACACATACACACACACATATATATATATATATATATATACATATATATATATATATATATATATATATATGTATGTATGTATGTACATGCGTATATATAAACATACAAGTATTATATATATATATATATATATATATATATATATATATATATATATATATATAACATGAAGCTACAAATGTCGTTTAATATCAAATTCACGCTACCTATATCTCCGATGGAGAATTATCACCGAATCCATGGAGTCGTTGAATGGGTCCATGTAGGGTTCGCGTCCCAGTGGTACCTGTTCATTTATCACTTATATAAATTCCCCTTCGGTGATAATTCTCCATCGGAGATATATATGAATTTGATATTAAACGACATTTGTAGCTTCATGATTGTATATAAATCACGGTGTGATAAAAAAAATTTATATATATATATATATATATATATATATATATATCGACCCCTGGGCGATAGCGGGTGTATTGCCCAATCCGTTAAAACCCAAACCCACTGGTCTCTCTTTACCTAAGCTGTTAATTATGTACCTGATAGTAAGACGACTACAGTGATCACATCCTTGGTCAGAAGGGTGATGGGGCTAGCAACCTCACCTAAATGGCTTTCTAAGAACCGGAAGGCTAACATTTCCTAGCGATACCTCTTCCAAGGGGAAAAGGTATACCGTAATCATAAACAAAAGATTCTCAAAAGGGGTTTCAACGCCTATTTAGAGAGAGAGAGAGAGAGAGAGAGAGAGAGAGAGAGAGAGAGAGAGAGAGAGAGAGAGAGAGAGGAGGGGGCGGGCTACAACAATACGATAGCACCGATTACCTGCATTTATGGTCTAAATAACGTAGTAATACCAACTGTAATAAATTTTGATATTAAATCATTCTCAGTCTATAGCCTCTGTACCTTCGGTGTCAGGTCAATGGGATTCCGGACCGAAGCAGAGAGGGGAAAAGTTTATATATATATTTTTATTCTCTATTGTCCCTTTCAGTGTGTCATGAATATCGGGGGTTTTCCTCTCCCTTGATTTGCACCTTTTGATCATTTATTTTCATGGTACACATACGGTGCCTGTATCTTTATGCGTTGAGGGTACCACCGTACCGCATTACTTCTGCATATTTGTGAGCGAGGCCGTTAAACCTTGGGTCAACTCTGCAAAAGCGATTTCACGAGAATTTATTTTCCATTGCAAAAGGTCTAAAGTAAACGAAAGCGAAGTCTGTCTAGCTATGTAGTTTATCCATGCGTAAAATAACAAAACTGAAAAACTAATTGACCTCAATAGTGCACGTTTCTGAAAGCGCTGATTAAAACACCTGTTTATAGCTGAGGTGATGAATCATTTAGCCACTTGCGACATCATAAACCCGCCAGTTCTCAAGTTATCGCACCAAAATGAGGTTTTACGTCTGATTTAATGGCAAGGACACGATATTAAAAGCTCTGGAACTGTTGAACAAAGAGAGCAGAAGCTGTTAATTCTTCATAAAAAAAATGTGAACGTTGTGCATCTAGATCCAGCACAGCAACCCAATAAATATGAAAGGCAGCAGACAACAATAGAATAACTAATGATGAAGCTGAAAGACTGAAAGACCAACGTATTTACCTACAAAATTCAGACTGAAATTCCAAACCATTAATATACTGAGATTCCAAACCATTAATATACAACATTCAGACCGAGATTCCAAACCATTAATATATAAAACTCAGACTGGAATTCCAAACCATTAATATACAAAACTCAGACTGAAATTCCATACATTCATCTACTAAATTGTGACAAATTCCAAACCATTAATCTACAAAATTCAAACTGAAATACCTAGCCATTTATCTATAAAATTTAGACCGAAATTCTAAACCACTGATCTACAAAACTGAGTCTGAAACACCTTGCCATTAATCTATAAAATTTAGACTGAAACTCCAAACCATTGATCTATAAAATTCACACTGAGACACCTAGCCATTAATCTATAAAGTTTAGACCGAAATTCCAAACCATTAATCTACAAAACTCAGACTGAAACACCTAGCCATTAACCTATAAAATTTAGACTGAAATTACAAACTACTGATCTACAAAATTCACACTGAAACACCTAGCCATTAATCTATCAAATTCAGACCGAAATTCCAAACCACTGATCTACAAAATTCACACTGAAATGCCCTACCATTAGTCTACTAAATTAAGACAAAAATTCCAAACCATTGATCTACAAAATTCACACTGAAACACCTAGCCATTAATCTATCAAATTCAGACCGAAATTCCAAACCATTAATCTTCAAAACTCAGACTGAACCACGGCGGCTGTCTTTTTCCAGTCATCACTGTAATTGGAGAGACTTCGTTACGTAATGGCGGGAGCTCCGTGTGTTGTTATTTGTTTATGCGTAATAGATTTTAATTAACAAGTCCATTAGTTGGACGAGCGTGAGTCTCTTGGGGGGCGAGGCACATTTGGTGAGGTTTCTCGTTCCGCCTTCATTTTATTATGAGCCACTCGTTAATTTCACTTCCATGGACGCAGAGAGAGAGAGAGAGAGAGAGAGAGAGAGAGAGAGAGAGAGAGAGAGAGAGAGAATATTCATGACTAGTTTTCTTTGCCTCTGGTCGAAAATTACAGGTCTGATATATACACTTACATGTCCCTTCATTTAAAAAAAACAAGAATATATATATATATATATATATATATATATATATATATATATATATATATATATATATATATATATATATATATATATATATATATATATATATATATACATACATATACATGTAAGTCATGTGGAAAGATCAAAAGTTAACGTTGAACATTTTTGAGTATTGGGTATGTACAAAATATATTCTTTCCTTTCACGACTGTTTAGGAAAGTCCTTCTTCTTGATGAAGTAAACGAAAAAGTGCATATTGCTGCGGTACAGAAAAACTGCCCATAACTCACACAGCGATAATTAAATCATGCGGAATTCGTCACCATTTCAACAGGTAGTATATTGTACAAGAAAAAGGCTTTAGAATACTGGTTTCTTCCCTCATGTGTCTATTCATCAATGCACTTTTAAAATCAGCTTCGCAAAGAAGCAGTCCCTTTTCGTACACAAAATATATAAAAACCATGGAATTCCAACCAGGAAGTTACATGGAAGAATATTTCTAGACTACAACCCTGGCATATGCAGACCTGAAAAAATTCATCGGTAAGTGGTAAGAATTCCTGATTACCATGAAAAGTGAATAAGACATAAATTAATTGAATATCAAAGATGGATCTTGAATCTGAGGCCTCTCAAAAAGTCTGCTTGGAAGGGCAAGACTTCTTTTTCCGCCTGCCTGTCTGTTTAATGTCCTCCAGTCACTGTTTATGTCGTGTCACTGGGCTGTTCGTTAAATCGCCCTTCCCCTAAAAGTAATAACCCTCTTAACCATATACTCAATGACAATTGCATGAATACATGCATCCGCTTAAGTGATGTGAATGTACTTGAATTGCACGGAAAGGCTTCTAGATTTCTAAATAGCAAAAATTCAAAGTAATAATATTAAGATTGCTGACAACACAAATTAATTGATTACCAGAACGTGAAACTGATCACAAACCTTTAATTTCTTTCGTGCCTGTGATGACGAGAGAGTTTAGTAAAATGCTCGATTTTCCTCAAAAGGTAAAAAATGGTCTTTCTGTCATCAAAATTGAAGCCCTTTAACTCTAGTATTTTTACAAGTTTAGAAAACTCTTATCTATCGGAATATCTATCAGAAATTCAGACTAGAGTAAGCAACAACTCTATCTCACAGCCTCTAAGGGATATTGGTCTTTGATGAACTAGGAAATACGGAACGAGTGTCTATGTATTGAAGTTTTCATACCTGCTTCCCAGAGTTTTCTTTTCCTTTTATTTTTTGAGAAAGCTCCCTCGGTCAGTGGGGTACGAGAATCACCCTTTTCACCAATTAGAGTTACAGATGTGAATGGGAGGGTTTTCAGAATCGGCTCCTGACTGAACGGTGGAAAAGACTGTCGAATTTTGCAATGGTTCCGGAGTGTATTCATTGCCGTGTCTGGTAGTGAAGCTGTTAGTGGAAAATATAGAATTCGTTGGTTGTCTTCTTCGATGCAGTCTGGTGTGAATGAAAGATACAGGGAAATAAAGAGGGGGGAAAATAGCACTGGAATATGATAAATAAGAAACAAACGAGGAAAAGATAACGTTTCTCTCATGCTTCAAAGGAATTTACTTTCGCTTTTTCAAAGATGGCAGTTTTTTTTTTAATTTACTCAGCAAGACCTTCCGTAGAATTACTGCGGTTAGAAAGGATAGTTTTAGAATTTTCATGGTAACCTAATTTAAAAAAATCAAGCCAGATTACTTTTTGAATGGCTACAATTTAAAAAAGAAATCAGACGTCCCACAAAAGCAATACTCACAATGAAAAGCAGAGCGAATGTTTGTTTTTTTAGTTATAGTAAGTCGTTTAGGTATTATTGATTAACAAAAGACCAGACAAAATTCCCTCTGTAAAATGAGTCAATATTGGCCTGTCTTTCTGGTAAGCCATGTCTTCTAAAAGGAAGTTTATAACACATATCTGTGGAAAAGAGTAAAACTAAAACCTCCACTTCAAAATTCTTATTAAGCTATTTATATGAAAACTGGTTATAAGCAATTAAATTCTTTACCATTTTGACAATACAAAGCGTAATTTACCAAAAGGATTGAGTGAATTCGAGGTAAAACTATTTTCCACGGAGAAAAATTCGCTCCAAGTCTGCGAAAATTACAGGGTAGTATGAAGTAAGTGAAACATGAATATTGCAGCCCGTAGAGTTTATAAAGCTAAAATTGCTTCGGCTTTTACAGTACAATGGGTGGTCATACTTGGTACGGTAAATACTTTTAGGAAAATAACCCATTGTATATAACATCATAAATTCGTAATAGAATGGTTTGTTATTCATTCAACGTTCAGTAATTTTGTCAATGATACAAATCAATAATATAAACAATGTATGCTAAAGGACGATCCATAAGGCATTAGGTGTTAATGGTGGACAAAGATCATTATTCTGGTGCTGAATCTAGTCTATTTGATGCTGCTTCAAATCCTTACAGATCAGACGATATTGGTTAATTGATAAGTGGCCTTTGAACCTTAAATTCCATGATGCCAAATAGATGAAATTGTGTGAGTGTGTGTATGCGTGGATGAGAGAGAGAGAGAGAGAGAGAGAGAGAGAGAGAGAGAGAGAGAGAGAGAGAGAGAGAGAGAGACAGTTGCTTATGCAAAGAGGTGAAACCAAGTTATGCTAATTATCAGTGTAATTCTCAAAAATAATTATGTACATCAATATCAACTCCTCCAGCCAACATAGACTGTTTCAGTATAATGTTCTCTTTGATGACAATGATGTGTTAAGAAACAAATAAACAGGAAAGCAAAATATATAGCTCTTGGTTAAAGTGTAAACAAACACTCACACAAAAACACACACATATATATATATATATATATAATATGTATATGTAAATGTACATACATAATTAAATATATATATATATATATATATATATATATATATATATATATATATATATATATATAGATATATATATATATAAATATATATATATATATATGCATATTTATATATATATACATACATAATGCATACATATACCTTTATGTTGTTTTTTCATTAAGAGCTAAATATTTGTTTTCCTGTTTGTTACATTCTCTCAACTTTTTACATCATTGTCACCAAAAGGAACATTATACTGAGAAAGTCTATATATATATAATGTATACATATATATAATATATATATATATATATGTACATAATAATTCATACATATATATAATATATATATATATATATGTATATATGTATAATTCATACATATATATATATATATACATACATATATATACATATATATATGCATGTGTGTATGTGAGTGTATATTATAATATATGTAAAGTAAATACTTGCATAAAGAAATAAGGACATATATATAATATATATATGTATGTGTATATAGTAAATACATATATATATACATATATATATGTGTGAATGTATAACGCAGGTGTAAGTAAATACTTGCATAAAGAAATAAGGGAATTCAACGCCGATAGGAAGTTGGAAAATAACTCGTATATCCCTTTCAAATGAATAAATCTAACATTTTAGGAAAACAGACAAACAGATACGAAAAAATAGTAAAAAAAAAAAAAAAAAAAAAAAGATGTCAGTGAACGAAAACAGAACATGAACTGAAGACTGAAATGTGCCCTCTGCCTGATATCGTTTGGTTCGTCATGGGAACCAGACATGTGGGCAACGCTATCACTTACGCACCCATTCGTCCGATTCCATCTCGCTCGCTGGGGACGTGGGATATCCCTACACACACACACACACACAGAGAGAGAGAGAGAGAGAGAGAGAGAGAGAGAGAGAGAGATCTGGATATATATATATATATATATATATATATATATATATATATATATATATATATATATATATATATATATATATATATATATATATATATATATATACATATATATATATATGTATATACATATATGTATATATATATATATATATATATATATATATATATATATATATATATATATATATATATATATATATATATATATATATATATATATATATATATATATATATATATATATATATATACATGTGTGTGTATATATATCCACGGGAAATACGCCTAACGTATAAGAAAGCGAAGAAGAAAATGTAATTTTAAGGTAACTGGGAAACACACATCAACTATTTAAATACTGCGAAGAAATCAACATGAATTTTGAAAAGAAAACTCTTAAAATATGTAAATGAAAATAAAGAAGTTAAAGGAAAAAACAGGTATGGATTTTTTTTGGAGTTGGGAAAAAACGTTAGCATATCTGCAAACGAAATTCAAAAATAAAACTTTGTGGAAAGGAGCTGTGAATAATGAGGTATAAAATTTAGCGCCGTATAACGTCAGATAAGAATCAAAGACAAAGTGACTGTTTGGAATGGAATATAGAATTTAGGTCAAAGGCCAAGCACTGGGACCTATGAGGTCATTCAGCGCTGAAAGGGAAATAGAAAGTAGAAAGGCTTGAAAGGTGTAACAGGACGAAAACCTCGCAGATGCACTACGAAACAAGTGTTAGGAGAGGGTGGATAGCAAGATGGAAGGAGAGAATATGAATGGAGGTACAGTAAAAGGAATGAAAGGGGTTGCAGCTAGGGGCCGAAGGGACGCTGCGATAAACCTTCAGTAATGCCGACAGTGCACCGCGTGAGGTGCACTGATGAGGAATTGCTGCAAGAGGGAAAATATGGGTCACAGCAAGGTCCGAAAACCATGAAAGCGTATGAGTGACGACAAATGATCAAAACTCTGTGCCCTTAAATAACCCAGGCTCGAAGAACACGGAAAAGAATGGAAAAGGAAGAAAAGTCAGGTATGAATCAAAGGGAAGCGATTGACCTTGCTTTTAAGAGATGGGAAGTTTGTAAGACCCTTGGAAAAACAGGAGAAGGAAGAGAAAACCAAAGTCATAGATTTCTTAAGATTTAGATGATTAGACATGACATGTTTCTGGTGCTAAGTCGTCGTAGAGTTCAATGGAAGAAGGGTTATGTTAGTTTAACTTTGTTTCAGGTTTTTTTTAGCAAACAAGTTTTTTAGCCACTTTTTTTGTTATTTTTAGCAAACAGCTCTTCCAAATAAACGCGCGCGTAGTGGTGATATCTGGAAGCTCAAAAGGCTTCCCATTCCGGTCCAGGAAAACTAATATTCCTAAGGTGGCTCACCATTACTCGGGAGGAAAAATCCACTAACATCCCTCAACTGATCTGTATTACGCTACTGCCGCTACACATCCGTTAGCGTGGGGACAAATGCGGAGAGAAAAATACAATAAAAACGAGGGGGAGAAAAGATAAAATGGAATGAAAATAAGAGGGAAGAAGGAGAAGAAGGAGAAAATCCGTAAAAAGATCAAGAGGGGATATGTAGCAAAATCCCAGAAATAATCCCTCTTTTTAGAATACTTCTGTATCAGTCCTATAACTTGATTACCATATGTTTTGTAGGACTTGGAAACCACAAAATCCCTGAAGATACAGCGATGAAACGATATTGAAATATTAATGGAGAATTCAGTCAGATAGATATTCAAAGGAGAAAGTGGATCAGGTACAAGAGGAAAATTTGAGGAGAGAGAGAGAGAGAGAGAGAGAGAGAGAGAGAGAGAGAGAGAGAGAGAGAGAGAGAGAGAGAGAGAGGCGTTAGTTCTGAACAGTGCTACAAGACGTAGCTCATGTACTGTCTATACCACGAGGAGAGAGAGAGAGAGAGAGAGAGAGAGAGAGAGAGAGAGAGAGAGAGAGAGAGAGAGAGAGAGCGGGGGGAGAAAGGGAAATTACTTCTATATAAGCCTTAGCTCAAGGACTCTCTAAACCAGAGAAGAGAGAGAGAGAGAGAGAGAGAGAGAGAGAGAGAGAGAGAGAGAGAGAGACGTTATCTCTATATAAGACTTAGCCTAATTACTGTCTACACCACGAAGAGGAATGTATGTGTGTGTGTGTGAGAGAGAGAGAGAGAGAGAGAGAGAGAGAGAGAGAGAGAGAGAGAGGTTACCTCTCTACTGCCTACACCGCAGAGAGGAATGGGAGAGAAGGACCTGATAACTAAACGACCTTATATCAAGCTAAAATGAGATTTCGGAGAGAATTTAATGATTGGGTGCCTTCGTAAATTACAAGGTTCTGGATTATTTGATTATAACCCCTTTACCGTCGTTCGGTCCTTTCCCTGGTGCCGCGTGTTCTCCGAGCTTTTAATTTATGAGTTCGTAAGCGAATGGGATACAAAGACAACACCTGAAGTGTGTATATATATATGTGTGTGTGTATATATATATATATATATATATATATATATATATATATATATATATATATATATATATATATATATATACATATATATATAATAAAAGTGATAACTAAATACAAAGAAAAACATATAAGAACTCAGATCGTTCACTTACATACATACTCACGTCTGTAATTCTGACACACACACATATATATATATATATATATAGTGTATGTGTGTGTGTGTATGTATCTGTGAGTACAGAATTACAGACGTGTGTGTGTATGTATGTAAGTGAACGATCTGAGTTCTCATATGTTTTGCTTGTATTTAATTTTTTTTTTTCAAATAAACACCTAAATATTCTTTGACAGATTGAATTTCGAGTCAATGGCCCTTGTTGGCTAGTTCCATAAGAATAGGGGTTCGTCTTGTGAATAATAGTAAAAATAATAATTTTTTCCATTTTTGTTTACTTCAAGGGCTAACATGATCACCCGGAAAGACTCCTCTTCTTACTATTCAACTGATCCACTAATAAAGTTATTTGCTAATGACGCCTTGCCAATTTGGGACATGAGAGGCCCCGTAAAAAGCATTGATCGGGCTTTTTAGGGATAACACGGGCTAAGTTTTCCTATTTTCGCTATCGCGTCGCATGGGCTTTACCTGATTGCTGCGGAAGGAGAGAGAGAGAGAGAGAGAGAGAGAGAGAGAGAGAGAGAGAGAGAGAGAGAGAGAGAGAGAAGTCAGGGGCCTCTTTTTGCTTTTGATGACTGTGTGTGTGTGTGTGTGTGAGAGAGAGAGAGAGAGAGAGAGAGAGAGAGAGAGAGAGAGAGAGAAATCGAGGTCTTTTTTTGCTTTTGATGACTGTGTGAGTGTGTGTGTGTGTGTGTGAGAGAGAGAGAAAGAGAGAGAAATTGAGGTCTTTTTGCTTTTGATGACTGTGTGTGAGAGAGAGAGAGAGAGAGAGAGAGAGAGAGAGAGAGAGAGAGAGAGAGAAAGAGAGGAGAAATCAAGGTCTTTTTGCTTTTGATGACTGTGTGAGTGTGTGTGTGTGTGTGTGAGAGAGAGAGAGAGAGAGAGAGAGAGAGAGAGAGAGAGAGAGAGAGAGAGAGAGAGAGAGACGTGGGTGTTCCTTTGCTTTTGATGATTTTGAGAGAGAGAGAGAGGGGGAAGTGGGGCCGTTTTGCTTTTGATGGTTGTTTTGGGTATGTGTGTGTGTGTGATGTGTGGATGAGAGAGAGAGAGAGAGAGAGAGAGAGAGAGTTCCTAAATATCCTTCTGTTAAAGGGTTTCATTCGAAAGCATCGGGTCGAACAGGCCTCAGGTCCGCTTATCCCGTCGCATTGAGGCAGTTATTCCTTCAGTAACTGTAAATTCCAGGAAGCTGAATTTTAACTCGGAAAGTTTTCTTGAAAAATGGAATGTCCGGCCATTCCACAAATCTCAGTTACGCGTGCGTGCGTGCGTGAGCGTTTGTGTTAGTGTGTGTGTGTGTGTGTTTGTGTGTCTGTCTGTGTAGAGAACGCACCCCAAAAACAATTGGATCCAGACTCACGCGTTTTTCCTTCTTTTATTTTCTTCAAAACAATTTTCCCTTTAATTCACTTTTATAAACGAATTATTCCCAGCGGATAATCTGAACTCCTTACAGCTCTTCCTTCTGGAATCAATTCCAGGAGGAACTGGAGGTAATGGAATTGCCTTCCAGGATCAGCTGGGGGAAGTTGATGGAAGTTTGACCATCTTGGAAAGGGAAAGAGAATTGCCTTATTTTACCCTCGAGCCAATTTCTTCTTTATTCCGCGTTTATTACTTTTTTTGGTTTGGGTCTCACGGAATCTTCTCGACAATGAGATCGTCGGTGGCATTGGAGGTCTCTATAAAGTTAGAAATTATAAAAAGCTTCACAAATTAATGATGCAACTCAAAGTAATCTCTTGTATTAAGTAAGATCTAGGCTCCAATGAATCCTTTTCACATTCATAAGCTTGGTATAATTTTTTGTGCGATTATACATGCGCGCATGCACACATGCATACAAATACGGGCAAACACACACTCACACACGCACACACACACACACACACATATATATATATATATAATACATATATATATATGTGTGTGTGTATTATTTTAAATACATGAACGCCATTTATTGATTTATATAGGATTTTTGCACACACCACACATGATATATATTATATAATATATATATATATATATATATATATATATATATATATATATATATATATATATATATATATATATATATATATATATATATATTTGTATGTATTTATGTATGCATTTATGTACAGTAAGTATATGTACACACACACAATATATATATATATATATAAATTTGTGTGTGTGTACATGATAACTATACATCTTAGAAAATAAGTGAAACCATTAGCTAAAACTGTAATTTTTCAAACGCTTCCAGAACTAAGCTCTGCCTCACTTTACGAAGAGTGATCACATTAGGGCAAATGGCAAATTATCCCTAAAGAAGAACTCATGTGCTGAAGGCAAAAAAAATCTCCCAAAAAAAACTCATGAAATATATAAAAAAAAAGGCATTTATGAAGCTGACAACTTAATTTGTTTAGTAATTTCAATCCACTAAACTTATCGTGTTAATTGAAAAAAAAAATTAATAAATAAAACAGCTAAAGAAACTAACAGATTTCAAGACAATTTCTAAATATGTCTAAGGATTTGATAGACTGTGCACTTACTTCTAATTCTTTCCATTTGCCGCTAGCACCAGGCACCTTTGTATCATGATCTGAGGCTATTGAATCCAGCCTCCCGGATCAGCAATGACCAACACAGGTAGACTCTCCCCAGGAGGTAGTCTTCCTGTCGGCTTCCAAACCTACCCCGTGGTATTTGTCCCTTTATGATACCACTCAGTTTTCCCCGTAGGGAGTTAGTGCCGTCAGTGCACCTCATGCGGTGAACGGTAGGCATTACTTAAGGTTCTTTCCAGCGTCCCTTCTGCCCCTAGTTGCAACCCCTTTCGTTCCTTTTACTGTGGCTCCTTTCATAGTCTCTTTCTTCCATCTTACTTTCCAGCCTCTCCTAACAATTGATTCATAGTGCAAGTGCGAGGTTTTCCTCCTCCTGTTACACCTTTCAAACCTTTTACTGTCAATTTCCGCTTCAGCGCTGAATGGCCTCATAGGTCCCAGTGCTTGGCCTTTGGCCTAAATTCTATATTCAAGTCAATATTCAAACTCAGGTTCTGACGGTTAAAGAGAAATTGATTTACGTGCAATTTCTTGTACTGCCACTTGAATATTACCGGCAAGCAAAAGTCTTAATTATCCAGTTTTTGTCCAAGCATAAATGATAAAATCTCAAGTAAATGTCAGTCAAAATGGTATTTAATTCTCACACATATTTCCCGACGACAGTACTCTTTACATTATGTGGTATTCAGCTTCACAGATATGTGTAATATGAATTCCTTAGCTATCATTTGGTTTTAAAACAGGTTTCTAAAAGAATGTTCTGCTTCTTGTGCGTAAAATAGGAATGAGAAGCGGTGCTTTCAACGTGGTATAGCCGTTGGCTGCATAACATAGGAATGGGAAATATTCTGAAGAAATATATTAAGCTTTCATTCAGAATTTATCGTGGGGTACGTTCTGTATTTCTTTTCTTTAGTTACCCATAACTTGATAATACATTGAACGTTCTCTCTCTCTCTCTCTCTCTCTCTCTCTCTCTCTCTCTCTCTCTCTCTCTCTCTCTCTCTCTCACAGACTTCATTATTTCAGATGTTCCATATCACCTTTTATGAAAGATTTACACTGAACTCAAACGAGAGCCCTCAATACATCAGCAAGCAAGCAAGCAGTCACCAACATCCCCGAACAACCAATCGCTCAAGATAAACAAAGGCGCATGCAAGTCCATCAAGCAAATGCCAATTGCAGACTATTTGCGCATAAACACGACGAGCTCCAGCACGCACGCAAGCACGCACGCACGCGTGCGAAAGCAAACCTGGAGCCGACACAAACCCGATGAAGTTAACGAGGAGGAGCAGGCATAAACAGGTGACTGAAGAAGACTTGAGAGAGAGAGAGAGAGAGAGAGAGAGAGAGAGAGAGAGAGAGAGAGAGCAGTAACTGAGGGAGATCAGGCGCAAATATATGACTAAAGGAGATTTCTCCTCCACACACACACACACAGACAGAGAGAGAGAGAGAGAGAGAGAGAGAGAGAGACTACGGTAATCAGGCGTAACAGATGACCGAAGAATTCTTGAGGAGAGAGAGAGAGAGAGAGAGAGAGAGAGAGAGATCTGAGGGAGATCAATCAGGTAACAGATGACCAGAATTCTTGAGAGAAGAGAGAGAGAGAGAGAGAGAGAGAGAGAGAGAGAGAGAGAGAGAGCTGTAACTGAGGGAGATCAAGCACAAACATATGATCAAAGAAGATTTCTCAGAGAGAGAGAGAGAGAGAGAGAAAGTAGTAACTGAGGGAGATCAAGCACAAACATATGATCAAAGAAGATTTCTCCCAGAGAGAGAGAGAGAGAGAGAGAGAGAACGACGGTAGTCAGGCGTAAACAGATGACCGTAGAATTCTTGAGGAAAGACAGAGAGAGAGAGAGAGAGAGAGAGAGAGAGAGAGAGAACAACGGTAGTCAGGCGTAAACAGATGACCGAAGAATTCTTGAGAAGAGAGAGAGAGAGAGAGAGAGAGAGAGAGATGCAGACAATATTGATCGAGAGGTTCATGGTTCGTCCCTCTACCGATAACTACTACCAACACTCGGTGGTCCAGTTCATCATCATCATATTCACAATCATCATCATATTCATCATCACCATCACCATCACCATCACCATCATCATCATCATCTCTGACGTCTGACAACCCTTGAAGTAAAATAAGTGATAAAATTATATGGAAAGTGTAAGGATACTCCCAAGGGGTGCTTTAGAAATTTGGCTTTATTAGAAATCTGATTTCATCAGGAATTTTATTTCATCAGAAATTTGATTTCATGAGGATTTTGATTTCATCTGGAATTTTGATCTCATCAGAAATTTGATTTCATCAGGAATTTGAT
>NC_089755.1:51841797-51851797 GCF_040412425.1 Macrobrachium rosenbergii | reverse complement strand
ACCCCAAGTTGGGGGTAATCGCATCCGAGGATGTCTCTCGAGAGTGGGATTTTTCAGGGGAATTACCTTCAAGTACTGAAGTTTATCCTCGAGTAACGTAAGAGGAGGGGAGGAGGAGGAGGAGGAGGAGGAGGAGGTGGAGGAGGAGGTGGAGGAGGAGGAATGGTGAGAAGGAAAGGAGGAAGAGGGGGAGGGGAGGAGGTGGAGGAGGAATGGTGACAAGAAAAGGAGGAGGAGGAGGAGGAGGAGGAGGAGGAGGAGGAGGAGGAGGAGGAATAGGAATGGTGAGAAGGAAAGGGGGGAGAGGAGGAGGAGAGAAAGTAGGCGGAGCTTAAGGAGAGACTGAATAAGGAGAAGAAGGAAGAAAGAAGACCAAAGAAAAAAAAGAGAGGAGAGGGTTTGGACTGAGTGTTAAATGTAATGAAAATTCCCTTAGAGAGAGAGAGAGAGAGAGAGAGAGAGAGAGAGAGAGAGAGAGAGAGAGAGAGAGAGAGAGAGAGTAAAAACGAGGGGAAGAAACAAGAAAAAATGAAAACGAGAGATGGAGAAATATTCCTGGAAATAAACTTGTTGAAAAGGCAAGGAAGAGAGAGAGAGAGAGAGAGAGAGAGAGAGAGAGAGAGAGAGAGAGAGAGAGAGAGAGAGAGAGAGAATCCTTAATGTGTCAACCACTGAGGGTGCAGTCATGAGCATTTTCATTCAAAAAATGTGGGCAGGACGTGAGTTTGAAAAGATATCAAGTCTATGAATAAAACAAATATTTTGGGAGCCTTGATTCGAAGTGAACTCGGCATTCAGAGAAGGTGGTTTGGCATTTATTATTATTATTATTATTATTATTATTATTATTATTATTATTATTATTATTATTACAAATTCAAAATAGAGTTTTGCTCATATCATTCTTGGACATTTAAGCTTTTGCAGTGGGTCATCTGTTAAGCATTTTCGAACTACTGTTATTGTATTGATTAAAAATCCGTACATTTTCGTGAATTTTAACCTCGTTAATTATCGTTACGTTAACTGTTCCACTGACCAGTGATTTATCAACATTAATTCAGCCGTTTTCTTCATAGAAGGTAATAAGATTTTATCAAGATTACAATGAAACTTAAAAAAAACTCCTGCAACTGTTTTTATCTGATACACGCACATGCTATATAGACACTTGTAATGGAGCAGTTTTGTTCTTTAAAACACAAAAGCAAACAACTGTATGTATGTATGTACGTACGTATGTATGTATGTGTATACCTTTTCCCCTATGAAATAGCGAAGCAACAGATTCTTGCCAGTTTCTCGATTCAAAAGTCGTTGAGCGAGGCGCAACAGAAATGCGAATTCGAGTCTTGGGAAATAGCTGTTGCTTTGGGTACAGGTAGCTTCCAGCGAGAAAGCAATACTGAGTGAATGCTTGCATTTGTGTGTATGTATGTGCATGTTTGTGTGAAACAATATGTGCAAGTTTGTGTGTGTGTGTGTGTGTGTGTGTGAACGTATATTTGTGCTGATGGGATAGAAAATTTGACAACCCACGTCAGAAAGGACAAAAAGAGAAGCCCATCGAAATCAGAGAAATCAGAAGCAGGGAGTGATTTCCAAAGCCTAGCTATATCATACAGCCTAGAGATGGACTGGGAAGAATATAGTAGTCCCAAGTTAATATCAGATATACTCGGATCTTTCCTAGATAGCGATTACCCGCAAAGTTCGGGGGTTCGTTATCTAGGACTAATATTTTTTGGGGTCATTTTCTTTATGATATTTACAGTCTTTTGTTTATGTTTTACGGTCATCCCCAGTGGGCTTGCACTACTAAACACGCCGCAAAGGTGGATACACACTGGGTTAAAACCCTTGGGGGTCACTGTCTAGGAAAGATCCATAGACTCTGAAGTCCATTCAGTATTTTCACTTTTGACAAAAGCAATGACAGCAATTGCTTTCTGTCCTTGAAGACCTATGATGAATCTGGCAACAAACGAGCTACTTATTTCACACTGACTAAATTTTTTTATCTCGAAACTAGAGAACTGATTTTGTCTTATTGAAAAATCTAGTCACCTCATATTGAAAGAGTATTCATCTCATATTATGAGAACATTTCAAAGCACATTAAAAGAATTATTGATCACATGCTGAACCACTTATTTCATTTAGAGAAAATGCTTCACTCGCAATAAGACCGCTGATTATCTCAAGATGAGAGAACTGAATTGAATATCACGAAAACTTGAATAGTTTCTGCACTACACATTTGATCTCTGATTTTCCCTTTTCGGAACAATAAATAGAAGCTGGAATTGGTAAAACATTACGTGTTATTTAATACTCTGTAAGTCTGCAGATTACAGAGTATGCGATACAATACCCCAAAAGTTGGTAGACCTTTATATTTGTCATTCAATACCCCAAACTTGGCAGATAACTGCATGTGCGATTCAATCCTCTTAAAGTTGACAGAGCACCCCGGATGTGGGATTTAACGCTGCAGAGGTTGGTCATGATTTATATTTTCCAGACTCAAAAGTGTCTGTGATTGTTCCTTCTCATCTGACATAAAAGTTCACCCAAAGTCTTTTAACTTTCTCTGGCAGGGATTGAGATTATTTATAAAAATAAAGTCCTTTCTTTGTAATATATATCTAGGGTGCTTCTGTGGAGTCCACGGCAACGCCAGAACTAAAAGAGAGAGAGAGAGAGAGAGAGAGAGAGAGAGAGAGAGAGAGAGAGAGAGAGAGTGTGTGGGTGTAAACATTGGAAAACAGCCTCCCACATTGGAAGACTGAAAATGAAAAGACCGTAATAGGAGGCTAACAAAAAAAAAAAAATAAATAAATAAATAAAAAAAAATAAGAAGGCTAAAGAGGTTAAGACGCACCGAATACCTCGACCTGAATTGGACTGAAATGAAACTTGGAGTCACTGCAAGGACATATCCTTCTCCCTCCCACGTCTGCCTAATTCTGGTTTCAGATGAGACGCGTCAAAAACATTTCAGGCTAAATATTCTTCCAATACTTGGACCTCTCAGATGTTATGATAAGCATTTCACTTTGAAATCTTCACAAATCATTGCCCACAAGTTGCAATTTCGTATTCATCTCTCTCTCTCTCTCTCTCTCTCTCTCTCTCTCTCTCTCTCTCTCTCAAAATTGCAATTCCAGCACAGGGCGGAATTCTAAGTCGATCTGGTCTGGCACAATTCCAGAGTCAGACCTGACATCCTTGTTTTCAATAACAATAACAAATACTGTCCAAATCCAAAAATGGGAGGACCTCGACGAGGTAATCCCAAAGCCCTAAGAGGCAGAATCGATCTTGAGGTAAAATCTCACTGCAAGTGGCAATGATACAAGCAGCTTTATTCATTATCCGTCCGAGCTGGAGGAATGAAACCCACAAATAAGTTGTCCATCTTCATTTCTCGTTTTGCCGAGACAAACACGAGTAAAAAATGCGCCGAAGTCTCTGCGGCGCAATCGAGTTTTCTGTACAGCCGCTACAGCGTACAGTCAAGGCCACCGAAAACAGAGCTATCTTTCGGTGGTCTCGGCATAATGCTGTATGAGCCGCGGCCCATGAAACTTTAACCACGGGCCGGTGGTGGCCTATCTTCTATCGTTGCCAGAAGCACGATTATGGCTAACTTTAACCTTAAATAAAACAAAAACTACTGAGGCTAGAGGGCTGTAACTTGGTATGTTCGTTGATTGGAAGGTGGATGATCAACATACCAATTTGCGGCGCTCTAGCCTCAGTAGTTTTTAAGATCTGACGGCGATCAGAATAAAGTGCGGACGGACAGGCAAAGCCTGCACAATAGTTTTCTTTTACAGAAAACTAAAAAGACATTCCCCCATTTCCCCCGTAACTACTTAAAATAAGATAGACCTACCCTCTCCTCTCTTATGTCAACTAAGAAACTGATCAAATTCATTACCAATGCAACGGAAATGCATAGCAAGCACGAAGTGTCTTTGAGCGTTGCAGATGCATTTCGCTTGTACCGTGACAGGACCAGTTCGTGAATTGTTAATGCACATGTATTAACCCTGGACTCGGAATTCAATACACGACTGGCACAGGAAGGGTACTGAGGTGGGCTACTCTGCCAAAATTTCAAATATCAGAGCGGATGCTTTGCACTCTTCAAAGAATGCTTTTCTTCTCGCTGCCAAGCTCTGAATTTCTTTTTTTTCTGGTTACATTTTACCTGCCCGGATGTCCTCCCATCCGTTAAGGGGTAGGGCAGTTGCTTGTTTGGGCAGAACCACAACGTTTTTTCATCTTTCTTAAGAACGATTTATCATCTTTCTTACAAACGTTTTGTTTTTATTTTTTAACAACCTTTTTTCACATTTGTCTTACAAGCGTTTTTTCATCTTTCTTGCTAACGATTTTTCATCTTTCTTACAAACGTTTTTTCATCTTTCTCACAAAAGTTTTTCATCTTTCTTACAAAAGTTTTTCATCTTTCTTACAAATGTTTTTTCATCTGTCTTACAAATTTTTTTTTCTTTCTTACATACGTTTTTCATCCATTCCACAAACTTTTTCATCTTTCATACAAACGTTTTGTCAACTTTCTGACAAACTTTTTTCATCTTTCTTACACGCTTATTTTTCTGTCCTACAAACATTTTCCTACTTTTCAACGAACGTTTATATCTTTATTAAAAACACTTATTTTTATCATTCTCACAAAAACTTGTCCATCTTCTTTACAAACGTTTTCCCGTTCTTTCTTCGAGCCGGGGGCTGTATAGAAAAGCACCGGCCTGACCGTCGTCCCCACCTTCGGCATTTACCTTGAAAACACACAACAAAAGGATAGGCGCAGCGACGCAGAAACAATAAAACGGGAGAGGCGAAGAATGCTGACATCCAATCGATGGGCGGGAACAATGTAAACACAAAGACAGTCGGTGTTAATTGGGGGATGACAGGTACAGATAAGACGATCGATTTCCGAATGAAAGGGCTATTAAGAAAAAGAGAAATGGACGCGGATGAGAATGATGGTGGTAATGCCTGAAAAGACGAATATATATGGAATTGAACTGAATTATAGAATTTAGGCCAGAGGCCAAGTACTGGGACCTACGAGGTCATTCAGCGCTGAAACGGAAATTGACGGTAAACGGTTTGAAAGGTGTAACAGGAGGTAAACCTCAAAGCAGTTGCACTACGAATCAGTTGTTAGGAGAGGGTGGAAAGGTAGATGGAAGAAAGAGAATTTGAAAGGAGGTACAGTAAAAGGCTGAAAAGACGAAGACAATGGTAACACTAATGATAATGCCGTGATAACTATGACGATGTGTTGCGGAAAAAATGAGGCGCATTTTTTTTTTCACGAAAAATGTGCCGTTTTCTTTAGCTTAAATAATTTTTTTTTTTACGAAAAAAGTGCAGTTTTCTTTAGCTTAAATAATTTTTTTTTACGAAAAAGTGCAGTTTTCTTTAGCTTAAATAATTTTTTTTTTTACGAAAAAAGTGCAGTTTTCTTTAGCTTAAATAATTTTTTTTTTTACGAAAAAAGTGCAGTTTTCTTTAGCTTAAATAATTTTTTTTTTTACGAAAAAAGTGCACTTTTCTTTAGCTTAAATAATTTTTTTTACGGAAAAAGTGCAGTTTTTTTTTTAGCTTAAATACATTTTTTAACCAAAAAAGTGCAGTTTTCTTTAGCTTAAATGAGTTTTTTTTACGAAAAAAAGTGCAATTTTCTATAGCTTAAATAAGTTTTTTTTTTACGAAAAAGTGCAGTTTTCTTTAGCTTAAATAAGTTTTCTTTTACGAAAAAAGCGAAGTTTTCTTTAGCTTAAAAAATATTTTTTTACGAAAAAAGTGCAGTTTTCTTTAGCTTAAATAAATTTTTTTTACGAAAAAAGCGGTTTTCTTTAGCTTAAATAAGTTTTTTTTACGAAAAAAGTGCAGTTTTTAAGTTTAAAAAACTAAAAATAAACATTCCCAGTTATTTCTTAGATCCTTCACAACAATTCACTCGAAAGAAAATAACAAGGCAGAATTACATTCCCTTACAAAGACAGCAAGGACACTGGCGTGGCAAGAGAGAGAGAGAGAGAGAGAGAGAGAGAGAGAGAGAGAGAGAGAGAGGTTAGAGAGACATACAGGGGGAAGGAGGTTGCAAGGGAGGAGAGGGGAGGAGGGGGGTTGGACCTGGTTATTCAACAAGTTAGTCTCTGCTTGGAGGCAGCTAACCAGAGAAGGCGAGAGAAGGTAAAGAGAGAGAGAGAGAGAGAGAGAGACTCTGTAAGCGCACTGTCTTTTTCTGGGCAAGCTTGCCAAAGCAAGTTCTGGGTTTTTAACTTCTTCCATAAGAATTTATTTCGTTGTCAACAACAACAATAATAATAATAATAATAATAATAATAATAATAATAATAATAATAATAATAATAATAATAATAATAATAATAAATTATTATTATTATTATTATTATTATTATTATTATTATTATTATTATTATTATTATTATTACTAATTATGACTTTAGAATTCCTGAAGCAATTTTGATAATTTTATACCGGTACTCGAATTTTTTTATTTTTATTTTCCCGTAACTAGTGTTTTTACCATTCTGCATAATAATAATAATAATAATAATAATAATAATAATAATAATAATAATAATAATAATAATAATAATAATAATTCTGCTCCCCTTACGTTTTCCTTTTAAATTGTCAAAGCTGTATTCAGTGACATCGTGTGCAGGAGAATAAGAATAACAGGGGCAACAATAATATCATCCGTAAATATATAATAATAATAATAATAATAATAATAATAATAATAATAATAATAATTATAATAATAATAATACCATCTTCATCATCATCATTCACAAAATTTCCTTGAGAGGAAAGAGATCGTGAATTTTATAGTCGCCTCAAGTACAATTTCTGTTCAGCAAAATTCTGTTGTATTGTAGATAATTTTTTAAAAGCCTTTGGAGATTCATCTTTCATTATATTGACATAATATGGAGGCTATATTGTTCAGTAACTCATTTGTAAAAGGCTGGTGTGATACAGGGTTATATGTGAGTTAGTAAGTGATTTAGTTTTAAATGACAAGATAATTGAAAGGTAAAAGGACAATTAATATCTAATTCTTTTAAAATGTTGGCACACTATGGATTTCTCAGAAGGCTGAAATAGCAGGTAAGCCCAACTGTTATCAATTAACCTTTTTTAAAAGCCTGAAATATTAAACGGTTTCTGCAACATTTCTGAAAAGGTTGAAACATCAAGAAGGTTGTGGGATATAAAGAACGCTTATTTTGAAAGGTTGGAATGGGTTGGGGTGTAGGGGGCTGGGGGTTATACGAGCCATGGATAGCCTTAGAATCAAGACCAGTTCTAAACGTGGCGCATGACAGAATTTTGAGAATGCTTCGCCCTAGCAATCGGCTTAGGTAACCCTAACCTGTGTAATGCCAGATAATCAATAGTCACTTAGTTCGTATTAAAAAAAAAAATTGAGAAAACTGGAGAACTGCATCATTTGCTTGGCTAAATACATGTATGAAAGATATGTCACTATGGAACTAAAACGCACCACTCCCAATACCTACGCCAACATAATAAGAATAAATCACTTATTCTGGCCAGTATCAAAAGCCAATCATTCCTACTTTGGTTCATAGTCCTAAACTCGTCAGAATTTCATTGCAATTCATCAATAACTTGTGATGGAACTTGAAGACAAACAAACAGGCTAAACTATTCTGATACATAATGCATCAATTTCGTCCAGCTTCGTAATCTACGATCAAGATAGTAGTTTTCTCCGCCGCCGATGTATTGGAAACAAGGAACTAAGAGAGAGAGAGAGAGAGAGAGAGAGAGAGAGAGAGAGAGAGCGTAGGGGCAGTCTCATGAGTCATCTCTCAATAAGCGTAGGGAAAGGAACGCACAGTGTATCTCAGCGAAGGCTTGTCACTAAGAGAGAGAGAGAGAGAGAGAGAGAATAGCTTACATGCATTATTCATACTCTAGATGTTCTTTACGCCGTACTCTCCATTCTCCCGTCTGTGAGTTCATATCTGATATAGATCAAACTGCTTACTCTTGTGTTGGCTCTCGGGGCTTCTTGTGACCCGGTACAGCTAAAACACAGCCTTACACATGATTGCTCGATCGATGTATGAAGAGGAATCAACTGGGTCGTGACTAATCCTGCTTACATACGTGAAGTACGATGTGGTATAGTATACTGAAATAGACTAGCGTGGATATAAGTAATTAAACGGTAGCAGTGATGGGGCTTGGAAATCGAGCTCGTACACATTAAAAGAACAGCTTGTAAACGGCGAGCTCATATCTCGATAAAGCTAGTACGAGATCAGATAACCTATCAGACGTTGCGCAAAGGGTTGCCTTCATATTAGCCTACTTCAAAAAAGCTAAGTTGGAAAATGATTGAAGAAAACCACGAAAATAACATCGTAGAAGCATCTCACCTTTAGAGCTTACAATGCAATTCTTTCGGGGGTGGGAGGTAGGGTGGGGAGAGAACAAATTTTTGCAGGGGTAACTAATAAGAAAAGCGAGTCATTTTTTCCCCCTCTCCATGTTCTCCCTCAGGCTTATTATTACGAAAGCCACACTGCTATCATACTTCCCCCATTCCTCCCACCTTCTGCCGGCTCCTAGCCTTTTTTCCTCTCCTTTCGGGCTGACATTTTGAATGTAAAGAGAAAAATAAACAGATTGCTAAGGTTCCCTGCATCTATGCACGTATATTCTTTAATCCACCGTTCGTGAAGCATCTCGGGATGGCACTCATCCAATTCGAAAGGATAGAGTCTGTGCTCAGCTGGAGATGTAGTGATGAACAATAATAAAAATGGTTTGGAAAGAGCAGAGGAAATGAGTTCTCCCCGGAACGCTATGTGTGAGAGGAACTATCGCGGGAGGGTTGATTGGGCTGCCAGTTCGAGGGACTTGTCAAACGAACGCTTTTCAGACAGAATTTCCCCAGATCTCATGGAATGACTTTTACCAGACCGCGAGCTAATCACATGCATTGTTCGATTGCCATGGGCAATGATCGTTAAGCAATGTAATGGCAATAAACGATCAGTTAAGCATGAAAAACCGTGCGCGGGTTCTACCCCGCCAACATGCCGGGGGAAGACCGACCCGGGTGTTCTCTATCGCTGGCTGAGCCAAGCTCGTTTCTCTGCCAGTCAGTGTGCCGGCAGAGGTGCTAGAAGTAGGAACGTCCATCCTTTTATCAGCACATATTAAAAATACTCTCCTTCATCACTCCCCAGAAAGCATCTTTCCCCATCCCTTCAATAAACTGTATGAAAAACACCCCCCTCATTCACCACCCACAGCCGCCAGAGGGAAAGCGACCAACCTCTCAGCCTTCTCCGACCTTCCAGTACCGCTTGAAACTATCCCTTTCATCGTCATCCCACGGACACACTCGTCTGAGGATTTCCATTGCCCGCAAGGTCCTACAGAAAGGACGGCCGTAGATCCTTCTAATTAAGGAAACCCGCTGTAGGAAGTAAACCTTCTCCACAAATTAAATTGACCTGCATAATGAAGGCTCTACTCGGACTGGCTCTCATCATCACCCTTGTTGGAACAGGTAATGTGATGGACATTAAATTTTGATTTTTGACGTTTAAAAAGACTTTTAAATATGTATATGTTCTTGAGAAATAAAGCTGAAGCGCTTACAGATACGCGTTGCGGATAGAAATGACTGTATATTTTTTTTTAACATGAACCGGCTGTGAGCAGTGACTCAGGCAACCTTAATGCCTTTCTAGTGCTGATGGATTATATTATCTGTAACAGGGGAAAAGGGTGTTGGGTCAGAAGAACGAAACGGCTGTCCAATGTGTGGCGTTTGTGACTAGATCTATTCTCTTTTAGAATTTGGTTTTAGAATTTAGCAAATTTAAAAGGGGAAGTTTTGTACGTTTCTCTTAAACCTACTCGCAGCCACTTC
>NC_089755.1:51831797-51839297 GCF_040412425.1 Macrobrachium rosenbergii | reverse complement strand
AAAATGAAATCCCTTCAACCTGACATATTTGTTACAGAAGCTCAAACGGGAGTACGTTGTACAAGTGACGCGTGACAGAAGGGACAGAACTGAATATGACAGTTTTGTTTTAGTTTTTATTCGCCTTGAATGCGGTTACACGAGTAAAACTACTATTACTGGTTATGGAAAACGACTCCGTACCCATATGCGATTTAAAATGAATGTGGTGTGGGTTTACTGGGGTGTATCGTTAGGTCTAATCGCCAACGATTTTTATGAAGGAGGAATACACCGCCTGTATAATGCATTTATTTTGATTCAGAGCCCGAACTGTAAGTAGCGTTATCAAGACTGCATGCTTAAAGTGAACGCAACACGTTCGTCAGTAGGCCAAATGCGAAAGCTTTAGAAGGATTTAAAGAACATAATTGGGTTTCGGTGATGCGTGGTTCTCAGTCTGTGAACGGGAATATGAAGAATGTGCTACTTTTAAACAATTACTGCTAATAAAAAGAAATATGAAGCCATGACAGGTGGGAGGTCTACCACACATTGCAGGAAGTGTAGACAAAAGATGTATTTCTGTAAGGAGTGTGAGAATTGAGATATGAATGAATCAGCCACGAATTGCTTAGTACATCATCCAGTCTGCTTTGGACTTACGGTTTAAGGTAGACCAACAATCAGGGCTAAAAAGTAGAGAAAAACTCTACTTGCCATGGAGATAGGATAGAAGTAGGAAGAGGTTTATTGATGTACTTACGTACATAAATTATTAACTGGCGTTGCAACGACGGTGGTCTTCGACGAATTTGTTAGATTATGCACGAAGTGGAGATATATATATGAAACCAATTGGGGTCATGTCGTGTGGTCAATTTCAAACATGTCTGGTTTGTATACCCGTGAAATTATATATGTATATGTGTGTGTATATATATATATACTGTATATGTATATATATATATATATATATATATATATATATATATATATATATATATATATATATATGTACACGCGCACACACATACACATACACACACGCTGTCCAAGAATAGAGAGCGGCAAGTTTCAAATAGGTTGACGATGGTTATGTAACTTTAACCTTGGGTTGTTACTTGTGCTTATATAGAGCTTTTGTTCAAAACTTCAGACTTGCTCATAGAGCATCTGTTGAAGGCGTTTCGAGTCCAAGCCCTTTGAAATATTTAATGGTGCGGTAGTAGAGAGTATAGAAAATCATTAACACATCAAGCTGATGTGAGCAACCTTGAAGTTGGGTTTCCGTTAAATTATTCCAAACATTAGTTCATGGACAAACGCTAGTACAACAGAATGGCTATTTGTTCTTTCATTATTAACCTCCTTATCGAATCTATTGAAGTGAAGGGCCCCCTTTTGGTTGGGGGGTTGGGGGGGGTTTAAGTCCCGTCAGGGCACCTCGTGCGGTGCACTGTAGGCATTACTTAAGAATCTGTGCACCGTGCCTTCGGCCCCGAGCTGCAGCTCATTCCGTTTCTTTTACTGTACCTTCTTTCATAATCTTTCTTCCATCTTACTTTCCAACCTCTCCCAACAACTGATTCATAGTGCAACTGAGGTTTTACCCCTGTTACACTTTCAAACCGTTTACTGTCAATTTCCGTTTCAGCGCAAGGTCCCACCGCCATTTAAATTCTATATCGTCACTCATAAATTAACTGCCTAAGTCATTTTTTTTCACAATCAGACTTTGTCATAGTGAATGTCTAAGTCCTGAATGACTTAGGCAGAAAGGTACTTTCTATATCCGACTTAGCAAGTATACCAGTAGGTGCGCCCATTTGAGATTTGATTTAGGCAAAAATCTAAAATCAATGAAAAATGACTTAGGCAGTTAGTTTATGAGGGTGACGATATTCAATTCAACATGCCCAGCTAGCTCCCCCTCCCACGCCATTCCCCTCCCCCACTCGACTGAAGCGTCTCTCGCAAGATCCTTTAATATCCTAAACTGCTGTGTTTCATCAAAGATCACACGGACCCTCGTTAAGATGATATACGGTAGCTAATTCATTAATTTATCCCCGTGGTGTTTGCTTTGGTACAACTTTGCGGCGGTTCCCCGGATTTTTTTTTTTTTTTTTTTTTTGGATACTGTAGGGTTTTTTTTTACTCCCGTGAGATTATTCTTTTGATTATATATGTTGATTATGTTGCTTCTAGATAATTTTTCCGTTGTAGATGAAAGACGTTTCACCGTTTCATGTCCGACTTTATATCTTGTTCAGTGTATTGAGTTTATCCATTTTTAGTGTTTAAGGTAAAGTAAACTGTTTACGCACTCGAGGAACGTGAAGTTTTACTAGTTTGTCGAAATTTACGTCCAGTCTTGAACTGTGCCATGGTGCAACACAAAGGTCTACTTATTATTGATGATCAGTAATTTAATAATTTAACCAGACAGAGTTGAAAGTTGTGTTGTTGTTATAGGTGAAGACTTACCAATAATAATAAACTGTAGCCTAGGCTAATAAACTACGTACGATGGAGCTACTACCTCTAATCACAATGTTTACTATTTGCATTATTTATACGTCAAACCTAATTACGGTGCCCATTTGTTTTCATAAATTGTGATCGATATTATTTATTACGTAAGGCATTAGACGTAATTACTGAGCACTATACGCCGTTCACTTTAGCGCAAGCATCGCATATAAATATAAATGACAAAGGGCATCGCTGTGAGCGTTTTTTGTCAATAAACACTGTAATTTGTAGACTTTTTAGGACAGATTGTGCGTGTACCTCGTTATTATAAGTTATTATACGTAGGCAAACCGGAGTTTTTGTTTAGTATTCTTCGTAATGCTCCCTTATTTATGTAGTTCTTACTTTAGTACCATGTGGTTATTTGGTGCTTAAGCGGATTGTTGCTGCTTAAGAAGTACTGTAGTGTTTCGTTTTTCATTGAAATCAATCCTACTATTCATATTTTCTGTGAGCCTGTGTATTTCATCTTGAAACATATTACATATTACATGTAGCATGAAAACAGTTTATTACATATTACATGGAGCATGGAAAAAACGAGAGGTTCTGATTGTGTATTAGCCACCCAATCTCGAATTGACAACTAACAGGGAAATACGATCTTGGTTACCTTCAGCTAGCTGTGATGTGGTTGAATTCTCACACTTACTGAGCACAAAGTAGCTTACATGAAACTTGAAAGAACTCTTAATGAGAGAGTCATTAGCAAGAAAAAGAACCCAGAGAGCTCTTAATGAGATAGTCATTAGTGAGATAAGAAAAGAAAAGCAATCAACTCATGGTAAATACAAAGCAAAAAAACACATAATTTGCATGATCATTATTAGTGAAGTCGAAAAATTGTGAACTCTTTAACAGGCAATGAGACTACTAAAAACGTAAAACTCATGATTGTGTTGCAACTGCTAGGAGTGATTGATTGACTGATTTAATATTATCCAAAAAATGACAAACGACTGCGTAACTTGTAGCTACTATTGAAAGACAGGGTAGGCCTAGTTCTCACACAGTCTTCGTAATTTGGGAAGTTGTTGCAATGGCCCTGCTATTGCACATGAACGACCTAAAGGAGATAGTTTTGTTTAACATATATTCGCAATTTCCAAAATGAAACTTGAAAATTGGCAACGCTTTGGCAGAAGCCCAAACGCCCGAGGAGACGTTATTTGTAACCTAGACTAACCAACTGAAGTTGGGACAAAGTGGAAAATGTTACGTTTTTTTTTTATATCGTTACAAACTAATCAAAGAGAAAAATTTCAAACATGTTTATTAAAAGGCTTTGTACTTACCAACGCCCACAGCCTGAAACCTTCAGGAGCTTCGTGTTACCAGTGTAGCAGACATAGGCCTAGTCCTGTCTCCATTTGGTGGGTTGTCAGATATTTTGTTTCTGGTGATTCTACCGTTTGTTTCAACAATACAATTTTACCAAATGTCTCCCCACTGGTCTTCACTTCAGTAGAAGATAGTTTAGTGAAATATTCAATCCCCCGATCGATGTCAGCTGACCACACACTAACACAAATTACATTAGACTGCTTGTGGCTTCGCCGACCAAGTTGACATCGCATCGGGCCAACCTTAACAGAGCATTGTGATGTAATGAGAGTTTAATTTCAGTTTAAACTAAACCCAAAAAAATAAATTTGTTCAGTGTTGATGTAGGTCAGGTTAAGAAGACACTGATATAAAACAGAAGACCCTAAAATGAAGTTCAAGTGTTTTATTAAATTGTAGTCTAAAACTATAGAAGCATTTCCAGGCTAAGTTTCCTACCTATCATTTTAAAGTGTTTTTCGTGTGTAATCTGCTTGAAAATAAGAGTTGGGTATCTAAAACTTACTAACATGATGTGTCTCGCGTTTCACGAGCGATTTCTTACATGTAAGAAATCCTTTACTTTACATGTAAGATAGAGGAACTTAAAGTTATTATTGTTGTCTCGCTTGATCGAATCGTTGGCTAACTTGAAACACGTTTCTCTCTAATGAGGGAGTCGTTCTGTCGGCATTGACCTCGGTGATGTACCCAATACTAACCTTCTCTGAATTATAATAATTTAACAGTTTCCTGGAAAGGGGATCACCAGTGGACGTTGCCGTGTCATAATAAAACTTAACGGTTTGTGTGCTGTGTAGGCCTAGTTGCATGTAGCGCTGGCACTTTTTACGATTTTTCAATAGTATAACTAAGGGTTATTCCTCTCATGCTGTGTTAATAATTTTCATGTTAACTTCAATAGCGAAGAAATACAGGCAGACACGTCTCCTTTTTATTCGCGCCTTTTTAAGTATCGTCCTCACAGGAAAGGACAGGTGTTGCCATAGATGTAGAATTAATATTCGTCTTGAGTAATAATGGTCTCTCGATACACCAATTCCTTATAAAGACATGCAGTAAATAAGAAACACAACAAAAGTTGAACGCATAGTGCCTGGATTGTCTGAAACTTCAGTGATATAAAATCTGCCGTTTGAGACCATAGCACTAAAAATGGATATCATGCGCTCAGATTTAACGACGGGCTAAATTCCTGATCTGTCCATAAACTTCCAAAAAAAAAAGACTCGCGGCATACTTTAAATTTTGGTAACTGATTCTCTCTCTCTCTCTCTCTCTCTCTCTCTCTCTCTCTCTCTCTCTCTCTCTCTCTCTCGGGAGCAATTTTTACGGATCCTTTGTTCCTGCCTTCCAACCACATGTCACCTGCACCCTCATGTTGGTGACCATCACCTTAATTAAATGATTTTACCTTTTTTTTCCCTCTAGGATTTGTGGATATTAAACATTTACGGGTGTTTGTGGTGTCATCTTTCGAGGAACTAAAATGTTAACTCATTTTTAGCAGTTCAGAATCTTAAAAAGAATCTTTTCGAACCTAATTCCGCTGTTATGTGAGTGATAACCCATTTGTTCTCCGGACCTGCGCAAGTACTCCTGGTCTGAAATCGACTTGCCGGCTGAAACTCCTGATAACGTTATCTTTGTAGATAGAAAATATATGTGGGCTTTCTGTCGAGGTTATCGTTTCATTCGTTGATAACTTAAGAAATGCTGCTGATAGTGCAGGAGCACATTTATGATACTTGCTTTGTGGGTATATAATTTTTATTCAGTACAGCTTTATAGTATATATATGTATATTTATATTATATATATATATATTATTGTGGGTGTATGTGTGTAGGCCTATATATATACAGTATATAAGGTTCAGTGAAGAGTAATTCGGAAGTGTTAGGATCTAGAAAAGGGTTGCTTAGATGGGGTGAATGAACTATTGGAAAGTGGAAAGGAAAGGCCATAATATTTAGGAAAAGCTGGATATCTGTGCAAGATAGTGGTAAGTGGCGTAGCGTGTGTGTGTGTGTGTGTGTGTGTGTGTGTCTAGGGTGTTCGAAGCACTGATGATAACCCTTCCTTTTAGACGTATGAAGTAGCTGATGGTTCAACGACGATTTAGCAGTTAATATATGAATGTAGCACCGACTTTTTTCTTTTTCTCTGGAATTATCTCCATTTATTGGAAACTTTTTTTTTATAATGAGGTTGCTAGCCCTCAGGCCAGTATTTTTTAGCGGTCACCCATCCAAGCAGTGACCAGAACCAACGTAGCTCAGTCAGCCTCAAAGCGAACATATTATTTCATGTGTCTTGGAAGGAGCACAAAATGTTATCTGGCTTTTATCTAAATCCGGCCACTATTTTCATTTTTAGTTTTCTGTAAAAGAAAACTGTTGTGCCGGCTTTGTCTGTCCGCCCGCAGATCTTAAAAACTCCTGAGGCTAGAAAGCTGCAAATTTGTGTGTTGATCACCCACCCTCCAATCATCAAACATACCAAATTGCAGCCCTCTAGCCTCAGTAGTTTGTATTTTATTTAAGGTTAACGTTAGCCATAATCGTGCTTCTGGCAACGATATAGGATAGGCCACCACAGGGCTGTGGTTAAAGTTTCATGGGCCGCGTCTCATACAGCATTATACCGAGACCACCGAAAGATAGATCTGTTTTCGGTGGCCTTGATTATACGCTGTAGAGAAAACTCGATTGCGCCGAAGAAACTTAGGCGCATTTTTTTTACTTATCTAAATCCGACCATTATTTTTTTATTTATTTATTTTTTTTTTTTTCGCAAAGGCGTCATTTTGAGTATGCAAGCGTCCTCTTGTCGCAGAGACTTGAAGCGACTTATTACCAGGCGTCAAGATAAACGACACGGCGACAAATCTTTTGATCTCCTCCTGCCGTTGGCTTTATTGGCTTGCTAAGCACCTTCTGCAGGCAGGTTATCGATAAATGTCCTGAGAGGTATTTCCTGTGTTTTTGAAGGCAGTATTTATGTTCAGCTGATAGATTTTTATTTGGACTTTTAAGTTATATAGGCTCGTTTATTTCTTGCAAGGTATGCTTGACATGTCTTTATTCTCTCTCTCTCTCTCTCTCTCTCTCTCTCTCTCTCTCTCTCTCTCTCTCTCTCTCTCTCATTATAATATATATACATAATATATGTATATATTATTATTAAATTTATATAGTGTAGCCGTGTATAGTATATTCTCTCTCTCTCTCTCTTTTTCTCTCTCATAAATAAATATATATATACATATATATATAAGCTAAATAATTTATAACGTAGATGCATATATATATAGTATATATACATGTTAATGTATATGTATGTACTTGTATACATACATACCACAGCCAGTGGCCACATAAGCGAATGACGTCATTAAACAATTGCTTTAGTGCAGTTATAACTCACAATGCCCGTCCAAAATATTTAGTCTTTGCGGTTAAAAAATTTTGATAATTTTTATTTTCATAATATTGACCTGATCCTTATCCCAGTCATGTCTTTATTGGTCGTGCGGAATCGAACGTTCATAATAATATTCTTCTTGCATTTTAATACTTTTTTTTATCTCTTTACCTATTTATTAAGTTATTTTTTCTTTTTTTACTAAGTGGAATC
>NC_089755.1:51814297-51826797 GCF_040412425.1 Macrobrachium rosenbergii | reverse complement strand
TGACATGGTAAGATTGTTTTGGTTTTTTTATTGTGTGGTTTTATTGTGTATGTTTGTGTGTGTGTGTGTGTGTGTAATGTTCGTCTGTGACTCTATACAGAGTATGCATGCATGGGCTACAAGCACATTTACAGTAAATGTAATTTTCTCACATAGAGGCATACGCTAGTGTATATCTATATATATATATATATATATATATATGTGTATATGTATGTATATATGTATATGTAATTATATACATATATGTATATATATATGTATATATATACATATATATATAGAGAGAGAGAGAGAGAGAAATATGCCGAGTCGTAATCAACCTCCTTTGCAGAAACCTTTCACGAGATTACCCGCGTCAATCACACGCAGAATGCGCATCAGCAGTGCTTCATAGCCATATAACCTCTCACTTCTTACACTCCCTCTTGCGCTTCTTGGCATGAAAGGCCCTACGTTCTAGTGTTATAGCTATTGTAATTGTTATTATTAGAAGCAGCATTAATGACGGGTAGTAATAACTGCGGTTGTAGACTTAGTAAGACTAAATGTTATCCATACCTACCTGCCAGGTAGTGAAATGAAGTGGGCTACGTCTCCCGCCATTTTCTCGCAGGAATCTTCAAAATCTCCAATCCTATTCTCATCGAGCGGTTGCTATTTTTGAAGGAGAGAGAGAGAGAGAGAGAGAGAGAGAGAGAGAGAGAGAGAGAGAGAGAGAGAGAGGTTGACCCCTGCCATTTATACTACAGGATACCTCGCCACAGGTTCGTGGCTTGGAGTTGTCCACAATACGAGTTTATAGACCGAACTATTGCGAGCCACAGTCACGTTCATGTTCCGTTCGTGTATTATGTTCTTTTAAATCTTAAATAAATCGAAGCATTTATTTTGAGAAAAGTTACATCGATTTCATACAACATTTACAGTTAATCGAAGATTTATTACATTGTTCAATGTAATTTTGCATAATTGTGAAAGTATTCGGTGCGACAGTCTCTCTCTCTCTCTCTCTCTCTCTCTCTCTCTCTCTCTCTCTCTCTCTCTCTCTCTCTCGGATGATTACGGTCGACCCGTGGAGTGCGTGCAATCGTCATATCCATTATTTTATTTTTAGAATTTTTTCTACCTTCACTTTTCTGGTTCCTGAATTGACATACATCGATTCAGTCAGGTGTTCTTTGCATATAGCTGCAGCTTTGATATTTCTCTCTCTCTCTCTCTCTCTCTCTCTCTCTCTCTCTCTCTCTCTCTCTCTCTCTATGTATATATATAATGTATGTATATGTATATACGTATATATATTTATATATAAATATATATGTATATATCTGTGTATTTACAGTATACACATATATATATATATAATTGTGTGTGTGTGTGTATTGTTTAAACAGACATACTGTAGAGTTAGAAAGAGAGAGCGAGCGAGCATACTTGTGTATATTTAGGTATGCGTTTATACAGGTCAATATGTGTAACAAGAGAGACAAAGTTAATAGACGCCGAGACACCTGCACAGTTAGAGAACACACCTGCTTAGCCCGTATCTGATGTTTTCACACATGCCCCCTCATATATGACTTCTAATACTTCACGGTTGCTTTCCTGGAGAGGTTCTGTGTATATGGCTGTAAGGGTTTCTCTTCTCTCTCTCTCTCTCTCTCTCTCTCTCTCTCTCTCTCTCTCTCTCTCTCAGTATATATATATATATATATATATATATATATATATATATATATATATATATATATATATATATATATATATATATATATATATATATAGAGGTTCTGTGTATACGGCTGTAAGGGTTTCTCTCTATCTCTCTCTCTCTCTCTCTCTCTCTCTCTCTCTCTCTCTCTGCACACACATATACAGCAGTATATATATGTAATATATATATATATATATATATATATAAATATACATTATATATATATATATATATATATATATATATATATATTTATATATATACGTATAATATATATATATATATATATATTTATTTATATAAGATAAAATCCACGACCTTTATTTATATATATTCATCACGTTCCACATTTTCGTGATTCAGTTATAAACACACACACACATATATATATACTGTATATTATATTATATATTATATGTATGTGTGTGTGTGTGTGAGAAATATTTCTCGAAGATTTTCACAACAGATGAACAACATAAAGCTTAATGAAAAAGAACAACAAACATACTTATTAGCAAACAGTTGTTTGGTAATAGGTCAGAAAAAATTTCCTTGTTTTTATTCATGTATGGGGCCGCCAGTTCTCGTTTGCTGGCTCACTCACCCAACACCGCCATTACGGTACATTTCGAGTGGCTATGATGCAACCTTCCCCAAAGGTGTAAAATCATCTTGGTCATCCCTTGGGCTGGGCAGGTAAGAATATTCCGGGTGGATATGTTCGTGTAATGCACCAGTTTCCTATTTTCGTTATTGTTCCTGGTTTTATATCCATTTTGGTAAATGTTATCGCAGGTTTTCTATCGGGGCTCGAATGCTCTCGGTGTTAAATGACCCGCCATGTTGGTTTGACCAGAAGTAGCGATAGAGCAGACTCCTGAATCCCAGTAGAGGGGGTTAGTGTCGTCAGTGCACCTCACCCTGTGTACTGTAGGCATTACTTGAGGTGCTTTGCAGCGTCCCTTCGGCCCCTAGCTACAACCCCTTTCATTCCTATTACTGTACCTCCATTCATAGTCTGCCTTCCATCGTACTTTCCACTATTGTTTCATAGTGCAACTGCGAGGTTTTCCTCCTGTTACACCTTTTAAACCTTTTACTCTCAATTTCCCTTTCAGCGCTGAATGACCTCATAGGCCCTAGCGCATGGCCTTCGGGCCTAAATATTCTTTGTATTCTAAATCACCAAGACCATACCATTTGTCGAGCGTATGGCATTTTTCAGTTTTTATTGCGAGCGTCCACCAGACATTTCGGAGAACGAGTTGGAGGTTCTTGCGAGGGAAAACAAAGCGGTTTTTTGTCGAGATACATAACTACATGGCGGAGACAGGAACAACGGCAATAATGTGGGAGTTTTCCCCACGAAAATGAAAGTTGGGAGAGATCTATGGTTAATGGCAGTTGGAAAGACTTTCTTTCCAGAGGCGGTTTTTTAATGCGATTACGTGACCTCTCTCTCTCTCTCTCTCTCTCTCTCTCTCTCTCTCTCTCCAGACGGTAATTATGAAGGATTTTCCGTGCTTTTCATCTAAGATTCTGATTTAGGGGCAGAAGAATGAAAACTTTGGAAGAACGAGGTCGATAGAGATGTGAGGTTGCCGGGGGGGGGGGTGGGGAGGTCAAAGAGAAGGGAGGGAAATATCCGATATCGAAAAATGTATCGGGGTGAAAGGTGAATATTATATATATATATATATATATATATATATATATATATATATATATATATATATATATATATATATATATATATATATATATATATATATATATATATATATATATATAAATATATATAGTATGTATATATATATATATATATATGTATATATATATTTTACTTATATAAGGTATAAAAGTCTTTATACACATATATACGTGTGTATATATACACATACATACATAGGCGTACGTTCACCCAACCACCCTGATTCTTAGGGTGTCATTGCAACCCTTTGTGGCTCTTATGACACTTCCAGGTAATGTTGCAAGTTTTCATTAATGGTCAAAGCGAGTTTACGAACGGCGTATGGTGGTCACCCATCCAAGCTTTCGTCAAACACAAGTTAAAGCATGGGACTCTGTGATGGATAACCCATGCAGACTCTTTACTAACCCTAATGATATAGGTGACCGAAAAATGTGACCAATTTTCTGTACAAAATTTCAACTCTTAGGCCTATACTTTTTTTATTTTTTTATTGTAAAAACATCCTTTTAGCCTTCTGTAAAAGAAAACTATTGAGATGGCTATTTGTCTGTCCGTTCTCACTTTTTCTGTCCGCTCTCAGATCTTAAAAACTACTGAGGCTAGAGGGCTGCAAATTGGTATGTTGATCATCCACCCTCCAATCGTCAAACAAACCAAATTGCAGCCCTCTAGCCTCAGTAGTTTCGTAATTTATTTAAGGTTAAAGTTAGCCATGATCATGCGTCTGGCAGCGATGTAGGACAGGCCACCACCGGGCCACGGCTGAAAGTTTCATGGACCGCGGCTCATACAGCATTATACCGAGACCGCCGAAAGACAGATCTATTTTCGGTGGCCTTGATTATACGCTGTGCAGAAAACTCGATTGCGCTGAAGAAACTTGGGCGCATTTTTTACTCGTTTTATTTAAGGTTAAAGTTAGTCATGACCGTGCGTCTGGCAACGCTATAGGACAGGCCACCAGCGGCCCGTGGCTGAAAGTTTCATGGGCCGCGGCTCATACAGCATTATACGCCATATAGAAAACTCGATTGCGCATTTTTTACTGGTTTTATTTAGGGTTACAGTAGCCATGATTGCGCGTCTTGAAACGGTATAGGACAGGCCACCACCGGGCCGTGGTTGAAAGTTTCATGGACCGCGGCTCATACAGCATTATACGCTGTACAGAAAACTCGATTGCGCATATTTTACTCGTTCATATATTGTCATCTGACGTGAATGATTTCAGGACGAATAAGCTGTATAATGCAAGTAATGTCGATTGGCCATTAAACAAGCGTGCAATGTCAATTAGCCCTTAAACTTACAAGTAATGCTGATTGGACGGAGGTGTTTTTAAAAAGTTATCTCGCCTTCTCGTTAAACTTTTAATTATATTCGATTGAACGTCGTCCAGTGCGTGTAACTGGAAGGTATTTTTGCAGGAAAAGACGAAGAAATGGAGAAAGAGATGCAGACTGTTTTTCCAGTCCTTGTTTTTGTCAAATTTTATCAAGGAACTTCGGCCCGGGTTTTCCGATAAAGTGTTACTTCAGTCTTTTCATTTCGGGGGAAATATTGGGAGAGAGAGAGAGAGAGAGAGAGAGAGAGAGAGAGAGAGAGAGAGAGAGAGAGACCCAGACAAGAATAATAATGCACACAAATAGGATTTTTAATTACACGATGGTGGTTGCTAAATAAATACCAATATTTAATAAGATATTTGACTAAACAAGTGTGTATATATATGTATATATATATATATATATATATATATATATATATATATATATATATATATATATATATATATATATACATCGACCCGTGATCGTTCCGGCGGGAAGAAGCATCTTTTGGGGCTTATTATTGTTGGGACAAAAATCTTTAGTGCTTTAAATTATGTAAATGGTCGTTAGCCGGCCCTTGTGGCTCGCAGCCACCACAGAGAAGGACATGGGTCTAGCACCTTCACCCCAAAACGGTGTGTAGAGAACCGGAATGTGAACGCTTTATTGAACCGGCCGTCTTGAAAGGAAAAGGCATTAAGGGTTAGGCGTGAATTTCGTTTGAAATTAAGTGGTCAGCAGCGATTGCTGTTCGGCCATATTGAAAAGATGGATGTTAGAACTCGCCGGGGCTAATGCGCAAACTTCAGCGATTTTATCCTGAAACTGGGAGGAAAGAAAGAAAAAACTTTCCATTGGATGTAGACAGCGAGTTCGGTGTTCTGTTTTTCTCCTGTGCGGTTTTTGCTTCAATAATAAATGGCCCTTTTACTGTAACTCCATTCATATTATCTTTCTTCCATCTTGCTGTCCATCCTCTCGTAACAATGATTTCATAGTGCAACTGCTTTGAGGTTTTCCTCCTGTTACACCTTCAAACCTACTTGTACTGTTTCCTTTCCAGCGTTGAATGACCTCATAGGTCCCAGTGCTTTGCCTTTGGCCTAAACTCTACATTCCATTCCATTCCAATGATAAATGGCTGGGAAAATAACATGATTCTCCCGATATCGTCACAGCATATCATATTTTATCCATTCAGAAACTGAAAACACTTTGGACTTGATGACAGATCTATCTTTTGGTGGTCTTGGTGTAATGCTGTACGAGCCGCGGCCCTTGAAACTTTAACCACGGGGCGGTGGTGGCCTATCCTGTATCGTTGCCAGAAGCACGATTATGGCTAAATTTAACCTTAAATATAATAAAACCTCCTGAGGCTAGAGGGCTGCAATCTGATATGTTGGATGATTGGAGGATGGATGATCAACATACCAATTTGCAGCTCTCTAGCCTCAGTAGCTTTTAAGATCTGAGGGCGGACAGAAAAAGTTCGGACGTACAGACGAAGCCGGCACAATAGTTTTCTTTTCAGAAAAAAAAAATATATATATATATATATTAACGTGCAGACGTAAAGCAGAATTTTCTGCCTATATTCCTATCCATTTTTTTTTTCTATTTTTTGAAAAGAGAGGAAACCTGGAGGAAAGTTTCGCCCTCCATTTCTTCTTTGCGCTCATTGTTTCTCAACATTTCTTCTTCTTCTTCTTCTTCTTCTTCTTCTTCTTCTTCTTCTTCTTCTTCTTCTTCTCGGTTTTCCCGTGCCGGGAGAACTTCCTTTCTCAGTATCCCGAGTTTGTTTCCAAATGGTCCGTCGGAAGATTGTCTTTTGGGTCGATGCCAAGCGTACTGTTGAGCCGATGTTTTTCGAGAATAATAATAATAATAATAATAATAATAATAATAATAATATATTCCAGTTTTCTGTGCTTTTATAATAATAAATTTCCAGTTGGGCCGTTGTTTTTCGAGAATAGTAATATAATTATAATGATGATAATAAGAGATTCCAGTTTTCTGTGTTGAGGGTTTTCTATAATAATAAAAAATTTCCAGTTGGGCTGTTGTTTTTTGAGAATAATAAAATAATAATAATAATAATAATAATAATAATAATAATAATAATAATAATAATAATAACAATAATAATAATAAAAAGAAGTTCCAGTTTTTTTGTGTTGAATATTTTTCTGTAATAAAAAAAATCCAGTTTTTCGTCATATTTGTTTGTCTGAAATAATAAAAATTTCCAGTTTTTTGTGTTAAGGTTTTTCTGTGATAAAATAATTCCGTTTTTTGAACTGAGCGTTTTTCTCAGCACTTGATGCTTTTTATAATCTTTTGGTTTGACAACACATGCTTTTTATTTTTTGGTTTGACAACACATGCTTTTTATTTTTTGGTTTGACAACACATGCTTTTTATTTTTTGGTTTGACAACACATGCTACTTATCATAGTTGGTTTGACAAAACTTGCTTCTTATCATTGTTGGTTTGACAACACTTGCATTTTATCAATTTTTGGTTTGATAACACTAGCTTTTTATCAATTTTTGGGGTGACAACGCTCGAGTATAATTTTTTGGTTTGACAACACTTGGTATTTATCATTGTTGGTTTGGTCTAATTCTGGCGTAATGACGAACCAAACCAAACCTCTTACAAAGAGTTTGACAACATTTACTTTTTATAAATTTTTTGGTTTGACAGCACTCGCTTTTTATCAGTGTTGGTGTGGTCTAATTCTGGCGTAACATTGAACCAAACCAAATCTCCTACGAAGAGTCGCCATCATAGTAAAGAATGACAGTTCATTCTACTTTCATGCCGACATTTTGACTTGAAATGTCACTTACCTGACGAGGGAAGAAAATAGGCGATATCTCGCTGCCATGGAGAGCAAGGAAGAAATCACGTTTTATCGATACGACTAAGACCCTAGCTGCAACCTCTTTCATTCCTTTTACTGTACCTCCATTCATATTCTCTTTCCATCTTACTTTCCACCCTTTCCTAAAGACTGATTCGTATCGCAACTGCGAGGTTTTCCTCCTGTTACACCTTCGATATCTTTTTACTGTCAATTTCCGTTTTAGCGTTGAATGACCTCAAAGGTCCCAGCGCTTGGCCTTTGGCCTAAATTGTATATTTTTTTTGATACTACTAAGAGGATTGTCGTCTGTACCGTAGGGAAAAATAGCTCGGAATTAGCCACTGGAATCGCTAGATTCTGGTTCATCTTATGCCTCCTGATGCGAAGGATTGAATGTTTCTAGTATTTAGCGTCTAATTCTTATTTTGTTAAATTTCATTCTTTACATGGGCTTCTGAAAGGCTGTTTAACAAAACAGTACGTGAGTGAGCACACGGGGCTCAGAAATAAGTCCCAAAATGAGAGATTCAGTCTTTCGCACCGGAGGCAAAAGATTAGCCAGAATCTATAGCGATTCCAGCGGCTAAGTCTCCAGTATTTAGCGTCTAAACCTTAATTTTAAAATTTCATCCTTTACATGTGCTTCTAAAAGGGCTATTTAACAAAACAGTACTTGAGTGAGTACACGGGGCTCACAAATAAGTCCCAAAATGAGCGTCCGATGGTAAAAATGCTTCGTCATTCATGCTCTGGTGTAGGTCTCCGTGAATGTCACTGGAGAACCTATTCGTTAATCATAAGTTAGCAATCGATTTTAGGACGGAGGTACCACGATAACTGGGGAAGGAAAGTTTCAAAGTGCCACCTGTCATTGCAGCCGCCATCACCCAGGAACAATATATATATATATATATATATATATATATATATATATATATATATATATATATATATATTTATATATAGAAAAATAGAATAAATTGTACAATTTAAATAAGAAAATTACATTCCAGTCCAGCATAATCCATTGAATGAACTGTTTTCAGACTTTTTTTAGTCAAGGTAGTCAGCATATTTCTCATAACTGAATTATTATTATTATTATTATTATTATTATTATTATTATTATTATTATTATTAAACAAGTTAAAAAAAAGTTTCTTCGGCGCCATCGAGTTTTCTGTACAGCCGCTACAGCGCATAATCAAGGCCACCGAAAATAGATCTGTCTTTCGGTGGTCTCTGTATAATGCTATGTGAGCCGCGGCCCATGAAACTTTAACCACGGCCGGGGGTGACCTGTCCTATATCGTTGCCAGAAGCACGATTATGGCTAACTTTAACCTTAAATAAAATCAAACCTACTGAGGTTAGAAGGCTGCAATTCGGTATGTTTGATGATTGAAGGGTGGACGATCAACATATCAATTTGCAGCCCTCTAGCCTCAGTAGTTTTCAAGATCTGAGGTCGGACAGAGAACGGACAGAGAAAGTGTGCGGACAGAATAAAGAGCGGACAGTAAAGTGCGGACGGACGGACAGAAAAATAAAAATGGTATTGTGGTTAATGTAGCCTAATCGTTAACCATTAGATACAATACATCTTATTCATTGCATTCTGTTCGAGGAAGACTTAGTCGTCGCAGTGGCGCAGAGTAATATAAAATTCACTCACGAATAGATTAAAAGTTAAATAGGCACGATTTCATTCTGCATCTGTGTTTTGGAGCTTCAGTCAATTTGTAGCTTGTGTTTTCTGTGATTGGGACCTTCGAATTGGTCGTCTGTGTTCGAAACACGATCTCTGTATCATGGTACATAGATATATTTACATTAAAGAGATATATTTACATTAAAGTGTAAAACGTTTGAATTCATATAACATACCTGCAGTTGAGTTTTGTGAGATTGCACGTGAGGCCACGATATATATATATATATATATATATATATATATATATATATATATATATATATATATATATATATATATATATATATATATATATATATATATATATATATATATATATATATATATATATATATATATATAATATATATATCGTGGGTTCACATGAAATCTCACAAAACTCAACTGTAGGTATGTTAAATGAATTCAAACGTTTTACACTTAAATGTAAATATATGTAGGTATGTTATATGAATTATATATATATATATATATATATATATATATATATATATATATATATATATATATATATATATATAAATAATTCGTAGTATTAGTAAATCTGGGATCTTCCGTCCTTAATTGTTTAGTGATTTTTACTTGACCTTGACCTATAGATGACGAATTCTGACATGACCTAAATAAATTTGGAATAGATTTCGAAAGAATTCGGTTAATTGATTGACGAACGAATTTATTTTTAATGACCTTGCTTGCTCTAGAAATGAATTCCTATGTGTCCTTAGATTGTTTGAATTGTTTTGCGCGATCTTTGTAGATCTAGAAAGTAATTTCTTTGAAACTATTTGAATTAATATTTGCTTGAATTTGACAGATCTTTACCGAGTAGCTGGTGTTTGAATAACCTCTGTACTGCCCTAAAATGAAAAACTGCAGTATCTGCAAAATTTTCGAAATTGAGATATGCCACCTACTGGGCTCGTGAAACACTAATACACAAGTTGCTGTAGTTTCAGAATGATTCTGCATTGCTTTCCACGAGTATTTAGGGAGACCCGTTTGCAGTATCTGCAAAATCAGTAGTAAGGCAAGGGAAAACTGCAGTACCTACCGTTTTTCTTAGTTTTGTATTTTTGCAGTATAAGTCTTCAGGTTTATGGAAGTATGTGACCTTGAAAGATTTATGAATTTGGATGTGCCTGTAAACACTTATTGTATCCATTCCCTTAATACCTCGACAGATGTAGCAATGTTTTTTAAATGGCCTTGGCAGATGCTGGCAGTGAGTTTTTACGTGACCCTAAAATATCTTTATAAAATTCACCTTGACCTCTCCTGAAATTGAAAAGAAATTTGACTTGATCTGGATAGATTCCGTAGATAGGGAAAGGGGGAGTGTGTGTTTAGTGCCGTCAATGCACTTCACGTGGTGCACTGTAGGCATTACTCAAGTTCTCTGCACCGTCTCCTTCGGTAACTAGCTTCAACCCCATGCATTCCTGTTACTGTACCTCCGTTCATATTCTGCAACTGCGAGGTTAAAATATCTTTACTCTCAATTTGACTTTCAGCGCTGGATGACCTCATAGGTCCCAGCGCTTGGCCTTTGGGCTAAACTATTTTCCATTCCATTCCATCTTACTGTCCACCCTTCCCTAAAAAATTGTTTCCAATCTTCTTCCTGAATGTCAATTTCCCTTTTAGCGCTGAATGACCTAATAGGTCGCAGCGCTTGGCCTTTGACTTAAAACTCCATATTCTATTTTATCCATAGTGCAACTGCGAGGTTTTCCTCCTGTTACACCTCTCAAATCTCTTTACTCTCAATTTCCCTTTCAGCGCCGAATAACCTCATAGCTCCCAGCTCATGGGCTTTGGCCTAAATTCTATCTATAGTAGATCAGCTCCAATTGATTCAGACAGATGCAAAGAAATTTGAAGTCTAGCGGTCGGTTTCTATATGAGCTGGAGCGTATTGACGGTTTCAAACGTGGCCTTGAGAGCAGCAGTTGTGAATGAATTTTTGAAGTGACTTCCTGGATGAATTTTTGATGCCGACCGTGACAGATAATGATGAGGTTTCGATTCGGGGAAGACGCGTCTTGGAATGAATTTCGGAATGACCTTGGCGGATCGGAATGTATTTTTATTACCTTGACATATCTCGTGACCTAGTCAGCTTGACCTGACAGTTGTAGAAACAGTCTTCACTTTGGCCTTGGCAGATGTTTGAATGGGTTCCAGAGGTGATTTTGATTAAAATTGGGTGAGTTTTTTTTAAAGTTGGCCAAGGTCTAGTTTTTAGTTCAGTGGGAAAACATTTGAGCTGAAAGCCTTGTCATAATTATAGATGGTTTGTTGGTTTTATTGAGGTCTGTTGTTTGTTTGCAAATGTTCTTAAGTTTTGTGAATTGCTCAAGATTATAGCCTCAGTTTTATGTTACTGTTCATTTGTGTGTTTTCTGTTTCACTTAAGTTTTTGATTGTTTTATTTTTTTAGTTTTATTTTTCTTTGACTTTCAAAGTTAACATCTCACTCCACTAGACTACTGCTGCTGCTACTGTCACTGCTACTGCTACTGCTACTTGAACTGATGGTGTTGATATTTTACGTGTTTATGACCATTATTTATATTCGTATACTCATTTAAAATCAATATGATATTCCTTTGTATCGTATCCCTTTCATGTACCCATCTCCCCTCCCCTCCCCCCCAGCATTCCCCCTACCCCCTCCCCTTCATCCGCCGTGTCACAGAAAAGCCGGCAAAGAGTGATGATTTATTGGCGAGATATTGAAAGTTGAAAGGATCAGTCCTTATCGCGGGATTTCGGTTTTTATTGGTGAAATTTAACGAGACGATTTTCGTGCGCCTGGTAGAATGCGCTCTGGTTTGTCTTGGTAGAATGCGCTCGGGCTTGTCTTGGTAGAATGCGCTCGGGTTTGTCCTAGTAGAATGCGCTCGGGTTTGTCCTGGTAGAATGCGCTTGGGTTTGTTCTATTATTCGCTTGTTGGTTTGTTTACCTCCGTGGATGCGTTCTATTTTGATTGAAGAGTATCTGGCGTCATAACTTCCGGGGTCGCTGTGCTATTTGAATATGTATATACAGTATTGATTTCATGTTACTTTCGTCAACCTAGTTGAAAGGAGATTATGTGCTATATCAGGTTTGTCGATCTGTCCGTTATGATGTGGTATACTT